>NW_020921677.1:8231-8348 GCF_003984885.1 Neopelma chrysocephalum
GTGTGTGTGTGTGTGTGTGTGTGTGTGTGTGTGTGTGTGTGTGTGTGGAGAGAGGAATCAGGGTGAGCACAAACGCCATCAGCTACTTCTAGAGAGGCCAGGAAGGACAGTGCCTTG
>NW_020921678.1:0-1405 GCF_003984885.1 Neopelma chrysocephalum
GGGGGGGACGAGACGGGGCTGTGTGATGGGGGGGCTGCCAGGGAGGTGATGGGAGGTGATGGGGGGATGCTGGAGATGCTGAGGGGGTCGTGGGGGCAATGTTGGGGGGATGCTGGAGGGGATGATGGTACAACAATGGAGGGACTATGGGGACGACGAGGGGATAACTGGGGTGGTGGGGGGATAATGGGGGTGATGAGGGGATAACTGGGGTGAGGGGAGATAATGGGGGTGATGAGGGGATAACTGGGGTGGTAGGGGGATAATGGGGGCGACAAGGGGATAACTGGGGTGATGAGGGATGCTGAGAGGGCAATGAGGGTGATGGGGGGATAATAGGGGGATAATGGGGGTGAAGGGGAGATGCTGAAGGAGTGATGGGGGTGATGCTGGGGATGCTGGAGGGTGATGGGGAGATGCTGGGGGGGATGCAATGATGGGGGTGATGGGGGCGATACTGGGATGGAGGACGGGGACATGATTGGGGTGATGGGGTGACAATGGGAGAGATGAGGAGGTGACACTGGAGGGGTGACAGAATGACACTGGAGGGGTGACAGGGTGACACTGGGCCCACCTGGCAGGACAGCCCGTGGTAGCCGGGGGGGCAGCGACACTCCTCCACCTCGGGGGCGGGGGGGCAGGCCGGGCTGGGGGGGCACGGCCGTGTCCATGGCCACGTCGGCGATGCCGGCCGAGGCCGTGCTCGTGGAGTAGGTGGCCCGGATCAGGATCTCGTCCAGGTCCGCCAGGGCCATCAGCAGGTGCTCCCGCGTCGCCGGCTGCCCGTCCGGCCGCTGCCAGTATTGCTGAGGGGACAGGGGGGTCACGGGGGGGACACGCCCTGGGCAACGGGGACATTGGGAACAGAAGCCACCCGCCCCCCCCCCTACCTCCCGGAAAATGATCTCGAAGGCCTGGGGGGTCCGCGGGGGCAGCTCGGGCTGATGGGCCACCAGCGTGATGTCATTGCCCTGTGGATGGGGGGGGTCAGGGGGGGCCTGGTGCCACCCCGTGTCCCTGTGTCACCCCAAAGAGCTGCCCCATACCGTGATCTGGATGTCGGCGTCGGGCTGGGGGGCTCCCGGGCCCCCCGGGGTGTAGGTCAGGGTGTAGCGCAGGCGCCCACCGTAGGAGCCCACCTGGACACGGACAGGGGATTGGGATGGGAGCGGGAATGGGAAGGGGGGGAGAAATATGGGGAAGGGGAAAGGGAAAGGGAAAGGGAAAGGGAAAGGGAGAGGGAAAGGGTAAGGGAAAGGGAAGAGGAAGGGGAAGGAGAAGGGGAAGGGGAAGGGGAAGGGGAAGGAGAAGGGGAAGGGGAAGGGGAAGGGGAAGGGGAAGGGGAAGGGGAGGGGGACATAAATATGGGGAAGGGGAAAGGGAAAGGAAGGGGAAGGGATGG
>NW_020921679.1:0-1086 GCF_003984885.1 Neopelma chrysocephalum
AGGTGCTGGGGAGCTGCCAGGGCCTCCCTCAGCCCCGCTGGTTGTGGACTCCCAAAGTGACTGGCTTGAGTTATCTGCTGAATTTCCATCCTGGTGTCAGGAATGACTGGAGTTTCCAAAATATTTGGGAATATTTTTCTGTTCCATTTGGGTTACAATTCAGGCAGGGAATATTCCAATGCTTTCATGGGATGACTGATTATCCTGTGTTCTCCAACTGTTCCACTCCAGATTGTTCCCACTTGTATCATCCAGGAACACCTGGTCCACTACAGGGACACTTCACCTCAGCCCTGGTCCAGTCCAGGGGCTCTTCATTGCTCAGCTGGTTTGGTCAAGGCTTGTCAGGAGCTCCTGAGATCATCCACCAGGCCTGAGGAGAATGGGGAAAGGATGCACCACCACAGAGGCTTCTAAGAAAGATAGAGAAAAGCATTTTGTAGGGCCTAGATATGGTGTGATAGGACAAATGATTTTAAACTAAAAAATGGCAGGTTTGAAGTAGATATAACCAAGAATTTTTTACAGTGAGGCTGGTGAAACACTGGCACAGATGCCAAGAGAGGTGATGCCTCATCCCTGGAAACATTCAAGGGCAGGTTGGATGGGGCTCTGAGCAATGTGATCTAGCTGTGGGTGTTTCTGCTTATTGCAGAGGGTTGGACTTGATGAATTTCAAAGATCCCTTCCTACCAAAACTCTTCCATCATTCTACTGGAGCCAAGGCTGACACAGGTTTCAGACCCAGCTGAGCATTCCCTTTTGATGGCCCATCCCACAGTTGCAGTTTAGTGCTCAGGACACAACACATATTCTCATGGTTCTTCAGGAGAAAACTAGAAGTGATTTCATTAGAGAGGTCAACTGGTGGAGCAGCCCAGTCTGGTCTGGCCCCACAGCAGTGCCCAGCCCAGGGGGCTGCAGAGCTCTGGGCACTCCCCCCACAGCCCCAGCCCCTCTGAAGGGCACAGAAGCTCCTGGGGCACAAAGAGGAGTCTCAGCATCCCCATCAGCTCAGGGGCTGGACACTCAGCATGGTAGGAGGAAATGGAGGTCAGGGAAACTGCAGGAGCCCTGGTGTCACCT
>NW_020921680.1:0-1837 GCF_003984885.1 Neopelma chrysocephalum
TGTTCAAATGAATGAAACACAGTGAGCCACAAAAGGCAAAAGTACATGGTGTACAGCAGCTTCCTGGAGTTACAGATCTGCTCAATTTTTTATGTTTGGCATTCAGAGACCATGTTTAAATTTATAAAACTACTCCCATTCTGATCCCCCCCCTCTTTTTTGAAGTGCTTCAATTGCCTTTCCTTCTTCCAACAGCTGTGACAACTGTTAAAACAGTCAGTAAAATTAAGTTCCCTCTATAATCCTTTAGTCAACGTTACATTTTAATCAGAGGTTGAGGGAGATTTCTTGTTATGAACGCACTGATTCATTTAAAATTATTATACTGACACATATGTCAAAATGACCAGATACATTTATTGCATGTTAGCTCATTACTATTAGTAATTATTAATGCTATTGTTATTGCTGAAAGAGCAAAAATTCAAGACTGCAGCTGGCTTTATTGCATTCTTTAACATGCTCTGCCTTAAAATCAAAGCATATCTAGTGATGGTCAGACAGATGTCTCTGTACTCTCAAAATGTTCAGACAATTTTTAGCTTGAATCCTCTCTACCCTCATCCATAACACAAGAACTGCAGAAACTACAATATCTATTTCGTATGTCCTTATGCTCACATGTGCATATGCCTCTCACAATATAGAGTCAAATCACATTTGCTATGGATATTATTAATGTGTCAAACTCTGGGGTTTATTAATTGAGACAGGGAAGCAGATATGTTTCTGAATGTTAGTTCTTTCTCTGTGTCCATTCAATCCCACACACCTCAAGCCCTGCACTCACACAATATGTTGGGAGTGTTTTAAGATGGCTTTTAATTGAGCCAAAGAGGAAGAAAAAATTATTTTGAATCTTGCACCAGAGCCAAAAAGACATGTGCTCCGACTTCATTGAAATGCATCTACTCTAAGAGGCTTATCTAAACTAATCATTAAAATTAGTTGTAAGAAGGTGCATTCAAGAAAGCTCCTTTGGAAGGACTGAGGGGGACAAAGCATCCACCAAAAACCCAACATTTCACTGACCTAGGAAGCAAGAATTTGGCACAGAATTAATACCGGAGAAAAATGAGACCAGTGAAACATCCTGAGCTCAGGAGAACCTGACTGTGCTGGGGAATCAGAGCTTTCACCCTGGGAAATGAACTGCTCTGAAAGAGTGGGAAGAAACCAGGAACAAAGGCTGAGTTCAAATGCTCAAGAGTAAACAACTCCTTCCTCACCAAAAGGTCTGAGCTACCCTTAACTTATCTCTAGACATCCATGGAAATAAAACAGCCTGACCTTGAACCCAAGGGAAACAAAGACAAATTCCACAGCTTTAGCTGGAGCAAGGTTGGGGGGGGATGTGTCACTCCTCTATGACATCACATGCTCGCCGCGACATCACATCCTTCCTGTGACATCACACCTCCCCTATGACATCACATCCCCCATATGACGTAACATCAATCATATGACATCACATCTCTCCTGTGATACCATATCATCCCTGTGACATCACATCCTTCCTGTGACATCACATCCTTCCTGTGACATCACACCTCCCCTGTGACATCACATCTCTCATATGAAAACGCATCCATATGACATCATATCTCTCCTGTGATACCATATGATCCCTGTGACATCACATCCTTCCCATGGCATCACAGCTCCCCTGTGACATCATATCCTCCCATGACATCAAAACCATCATATGACATCACACATCCCCTGTGACATCACAGCTGATGTCACATCCATCATATGACATCACATCTCTCCTGTAATATCATATCATTCCTGTGACGTCATGTCCTCCCCTGTGACATCACATCCTCCCCGTGAC
>NW_020921680.1:1847-10455 GCF_003984885.1 Neopelma chrysocephalum
CATCACATCCTCCCCGTGACATTACAGCTCCCCTGTGACATCACATCCTTCCTGTGACATCACATCTCCCTTGTGATATCACATCCTTGTTGGGACATCGAGGCTCCTCTATGACATCCATCATATGACATCACATCTCCCCTGTGACATCACATCCAGTGACATCCAGATCCATCCCAAGGTTGGGTGTGTGTGTGAGACAGGCAGAACCACAAATGCCTGCACAGCCCAGAGCAGTCAGTGTGGTGCTGGGCTTGCTGCTGCAGAGACCCCCAGGGAAAAAACCCAGGGAGGAGTTTGGGGGGGGGGATGTCCCTAAGGAGGACAGTTGCCCTATTATTGCTTATTATTTGTAATATCTTATAGATCTATCATACAGCACCTAAGGATGGATTCTATAGAATATGTGCCATAGATATTTGTGTTGGGTCTGGCTGAGCTGCAGTTCAGTTCCCCACAGCAACCCTCCCAGGGCTGTGCTTTGCATTGGCAGCTGGAAGGGTGTTGAGAACACACCAGTGTTTTGGCCACTGCTGAGCACAGCACCAACACTGGGACATTCCTTCCTTAGCTGAGGGCAAGACCCTGGGAGGGGACCCAAGTAGGCCAGCTGAGCCCAACTGACCCAAGGGACATTGCAGACCATGTGAGGTCAGCTCAGCTCTAAAACTGAGGCACGGAGCAGGAGGGGGGCATTCATTGTCTAATGGTTGCCTGCTGAGGAACCGTCCCACGGACCCAAGCCCTGCTCCTCGGGAGTGGCCGACCATGGCTGCTCATGGGAAGCAGAGAATAAACCCTGCTACCTCTTGCTTCTGTGCACAAGCTTCGCTTTGCTTTTTGCTTTAAAAAAACTGCCTTATCTCAACCCACCAGTTGTTTTTTTTTCCCACCTTACTCTCTCCCCTGTCCCGCTGGGAAGGGGAGTGATAGAGCGGCTGGGAGGGCACCTGGTGTCCAGCCAAAGTCAACCCACCACACACCTGAACACTTCCAGAGACTCCACCACCTCCCTGGGCTACTTGTTCCAATGCCTCAACACTCTCTCAGTGGAAAAAGGTTTCTTTAATATCTAATATGAACCTTGCCCAATGCAATTTAAGGCCATTCCCTCTCAACCTTTCACTATAGCCTTGGCAGAAGAGACCAACCCCCACCCCCAACTAAAACCTCTTTTCAGGTCATTGTAGAGAGCAATGAGGTCCCCCCTGAGCCTCTCCTTCTCCAGACTCAACAAGTCCAGTTCCCTCAGCCGTCCCTCAGTAGACATGTTTTCCAGAGCCTTCCCCAGCTCCGTTCCCTTCTCTGGACACGCTCCAGCCCCTCAAGGGCCTTTTTGCACTCAGGGGCCAGAACTGGACACAGCACTCGAGGTGGGGCCTCAGCAGTGCCCAGCACAGAGGGGCAATCAGTTCTCTGCTCCTGCTGGCCACACTCTTCTCCACAAAGGCCACGATGCCCTTGGCCTTCTTGCCCCCCTGGGCACACTCTGGCTCATATCCAGCCGCTGTCAAGCAGCACCCCCAAGTCCCTTCCTGCTGAGCAGCTCTCCAGCCCCTCTGCCCCCAGCCTGGAGTGTTCCAGGGGGTTGTTGGGACGCAAGTGCAGGCCCTGACACTTGGCCTTATTGATCCAGCCTGTCCAGATCCCTCTGCAGAGCCTTCCTGCCCTCCAGCACATCCACACTCACACCCAGCGGGGTGTTGTCCACGACTTTACTGAGGCGACACTCGATCCCCTGGCCCAGATCATCAGTAATAATGTTAAACAGGAGCAGCCCCAACCCTGAGCCCTTGGGAACCCCACGAGTGACCGGTCCCACCTGGATTTCCTTCCATTCCCCACCACTCCCTGGGCCATCAGCCACTCTGTCACCCAGCAAACAGTTCCCCTGGGCAAGCCATGAGCAGTCAGTTTGTGCAGGAGATGTTGGGGGAGATGGTGCCAAAGGCTTTCCGGAATTCCAGAGAGACACATCCCCAGCCTTTCCCTCATCTGCTGAGCAGGTCCTTTGTCAGAGAAGGAGATGAGGTTGGTCAGGCAGGACCTGCCTTTTCCAACCCCACACTGGCTGGGTCTGATCCCCTGGTTGTCTTAGGGGACATGGGCACAGCTCCCTGTGCTTTAAGATTTCCTTCTTAAAGTACCTCCAGCCTTCCTGGACTCTTGTTCTTCAGGACTGACTCCCAAGGGACTCCATCCATCGTTCTCCCGGGAACTCAAAAGCCTACCTGCCAGGTGTCCAAGGGGTCAGTTCTGCTGCCCCCTCCTTCCTTCCCCCACAATTGAAAACTCCCTCATTTTGTGTCCCTGTGCCCCAGATGGCTCCGACCACCACCTCACCCAGCAGTTCCAGAATCATGGAATGCTTTGACTTGGGAGGGGCCTTTAAGAGCATCTCAGCACTCTCAGAGTCAAGAATTCCTTCCTACTATCTCCTCCAACCCTTCCCTCTATCCATGTGAAGCCACTGCCCCTTGTCCTGTCACTCCAGGCCCTTGTCCAAAGTCTCTCTCCATCTTTCTTGTTGGCTTCCTTCAGGTACTGGAAGGCCACAATTAGGTCACCCCAAAGCCTTCTCTTCTCCAGCCTCAACAATCCCGATTCTCTCAGCCTTTCCTCAGAGCAGAGCTGCTCCATCCCTCTGATCCTCTTGCTGCTCCCCTCTGGACTCACTCCAACAGGTCCATGTCCTTCCTGGGCTGGAGCCCAGAGCTGGAGGCAGCTCTGCAGGTGGGGCAGCATTACAGCCACGCATGTTCCAGCAAGGACATGCTGGAACCTCATGGAACCAAGGACCATTGTGGCACTGCAGGGCCTTCTGGAGCCAAAGGAGCCCTGGGACACTGGGCAATCTCATGGAATCAAGGCAGCACTGGAACCCTAGGAAAACTCCTGGAATTCAGGGCCCATTGTGACACTGCAGCTCCCCATGGAACAAAAGGAACCCTGGGACACTGCAGAAACTCATGGAACCAAGGGACCACTGTCCCATTGAGGGGGCTGATGGAATCAGGAGTCTATTGGGACAATCCAGGGCTTCATGAAATCAAAAGAATTCTGGGAAACTGTCGAATCTCCTGGAACCAAGGGTTCCTGCTGACATACGCGTCCTCCTGGAACCAAGGGAGCCCTGAGATATTTCTGAACCTCCCAGAATCCAGGGGCCATTGTGACCCTGCAGAACCTCCTGGATTCAAGTGGTCCTTGTGAAACTACAGGCTCTCCTGGAACCCAAGGATTCCTGGAACACTGCAGAGCTGATGGAACCAAGGGGCCACTGTCCCACTGCAGCTACTTCTGAAGCACAAGGGACCCTGGGACAACGGGAAATCTCCGAGAATCCAAAGGGCATTTGGGGACTGCAGGGCCTCATGGAACTAAAGGAACCTTTGGAGACTGTGGAAGCTCATGGAATCCAGGGACCATTGTGACATGTAGGGCCTCCTGGAAGCAAAGGAACCTTGAGAATTTTTGTGGGAACAAGTTAAGGCAGCAGCAGCTGCACTCAGTTAATCAGGATCAACAAGAAGTGTTTTGGCTTTGACTGGTGTTTTCAATCCAGAGAGTGTTGTTTGCCAAAGTGGAAACCACTTGGAACGCTCTGCATGGTAGCCTGTGCTTTTCTCTGGTGGCTGAACACAGCCAGCACATGAGGCGAGGGGAATGTGTGGGATCAGGACACTGCTTTGGGGTGATGCTGGGAATTCCAGTGGACTAAAAGACAAAGCCCAGGCGCTGTTTCCAAAGGAACCCCAATGAAAGGGGCACGCCGGAAAGATGGGCAGACAAGTCCCACAGTGGAACTCTGTGTGTGCAGCCTCATTTTCTCCTTCAGTGCCCACAGGAGAGGGGGCAAAATGTGGGGGTTGGGACCCCAAAACTTTTTTTGGGGGGGGTAATTGGGGATTGAGGGGACAATGGGAAAGTGGGAAGAACAGGGAGAAGGGTGGAAAAGGGGGGGTGGTCTGGCAGGTCCAGCAGTCCCATGGGGGTCGGGAAAGGGGGGTGGCCCCCCTGAGCTCTCAACTTCCTGTGGGGTGCTGGGGGCTGCTGGATCCAATCTCAGCCTTGCATTATGCCAACACTTTCAGTTTAGAGAAATTAGAGAGGTGTGACTGAAACACTTTTGTCCCCCTGTTTTTAATGATGGCAAATCAAATAGTAATGAATTTATTTAGGGATACAAATGATCAGACAGAAGATCTTCATCAGAATTCCTTACTGCACAATACAAACACTTAAACTACCAGGAGTACAGGATAAGATAGGACAGTGCTCTACACTAAAGCAATTGTTGAAGCAATTCTACTCAAGCTGGCACAAAAGTAAGAATACTTAATTAGAGATGGATGCAACTCCCCCAGACCAATGCTCAGGGGGAGATTTCTGCTCTCAACCTACAGGAGAGACCTGGAAGAGGTCCCCAGCCAAGGCAGGAATCTCCACACACCCCCCAAGAAGGGTTCTGTAGGAAGAAGCTGCCCCTGTGAAAGGGGACTGGCCCTTTGTGGTCGAAAGGGATGGACTGACAGTCACTGGACTCCAGGGGTTGCCTCACCATCAGGGGGTTCATTTGGGGTGGAAGCAGCGGCCAAAGCTCTTCCCGCAGTCGAGGCACTCAAGGGCTTCCCTTATCGGTGAGTCCGCTGGTGTGAGGTCAAGGCAGAGCTGTGGGTGAAGCTCTTCCCACACTCCCCACACTTGTAGGGCCTCTCCCCGGTGTGGATGCGCCGGTGCCTGATGAGGTGGCAGTTGTGCTTGAAGCCCTTCCCACAGCCGGTGCAGCGGAAGGGCCTCTCATCTGTGTGTGTCCGCTGGTGCAGGAGGAGATGTGAGCTGGTCTGAAACCTCTTCCCACATTCCCCACACGTGTAGGGCTGTTCCCCAGTGTGGATGCGCTGGTGTTTGTGGAGGTTGGAGCTCTGGCTGAAGCCCTTTCCACATTCCCTACAAGTGTAGTGCCGTTCCCCAGTGTGGATGTGCTGGTGCTTGAGGAGGTTGGAGCTCTTCCTGAAGCTCTTCCCACATTCCAAGCACCTGAAGGGCTTCTCCCTGCTGGGAGGTTGCTCAGAGACCACCAGGTCACAGCTCCGGCCGCCTTCCCGGCACAGGCTGGGTCTTTCCTCCTCAGAGCACCCTGGGCTGGCTTTGGAGCCCCTCCTGCGGGGGGATCTCCGGGCCTTTTCCTCCCCGCTGCTTTCCTGCACCGTGGAGCCCTTCAAAACGGCCTCTCCCACCAGGGTCTGCCGGGGGTATTTGTCCTCCGGACTCTCCGTCCTCAGCTCGGGGCCTGGGGCAGGAAGCAAGAAGGACAGGGAGGGGATTTGCCTCCGGCCCACAGGGAAGGCCAAGGACATCCCCCCAACTCCGGCCCCGGCAGGACGGCGGCGGCAGCGGGGTTGTCCTGCAGCCGGGGGCCATGCTCGGCTGCCAGAGCCAGCACAACACCGGCCCAAAGGGCCACTGACTTCCTCCTCACCTGCCTGGGGGGCCCAAGGCATCTTCCCCTTCCTCACAGCCTCCTCCTCCATCCGCCCAAGCTTTGGGAAGGACAAATCCTGATGGGGGGGAAAACAAGGGCTGAGCGCATTGGTTTGGGGGTTCCTCCTGCCCAAGTCCATCTCTAGAACTCACCCGGCATCCTGTGACCATAAAATCCTCCAAAACACCAAGATTCAGCCCAGAAATTCAAAACCAACAAGATTCAGGTAAAAAACCTCTTAGAAATAGCAAGATGAGCCTCCTCACAAACTACAAAAAGTTAAATTTCAGCCAAAAAGAACTCCAAATATGAACATTCAACTCAAAGAAAAGTGTTTAATTGGGAGGATGAGGAGAGCGATGTTAATTCATGAGCACTTGATTGAGTTGCAATATATTAATCAAAACCTGTATTAATGTAGTGTCACTTCAAACTCTCCAGGGCTGTTACTCAAGGTTCTCTGGCCCGCTGCCAGTTCGGGGCTGTTTCTCCAAACCACCAAACCAAGTGTGCCAAACGCCCTGGTTGGTCAGTGCCGCCTGGGGGAGCGGGCACTCGATGAGAGAAAGAGAAAAGTACACCTGGGCTTGGGCTGAAAGAGGTTTCAGCACCAGTTCTGATGGCCCAGGGGCAGCATCCGCCTTCTCCCAAACAGAGATGGCACTTGTTCCTCTGCAGGGAGTCAAGGGCAGGAGGGTGACCCCTGTTGCATGGATGGAATGGCAGAAGATCCCTTCGGTCCCCAAGATGGATCAGAAAACATAAATATACACAAAAGGCCTCCCCAAAGATTTCAGGGGGAGTGTCCTGTAGGGAGGGGACAGTGTCACCCCACCAGGGCGGGGCTGGCAAGTGGGAGGCTGCTCCAGGGCTCTGCAAGAGGCCTCGTGCTCTGCTCGGCCCCAGCACTGGCTGGTCCCAACACCCCCGGCTGCCCCCGGCCCTGGGCAGCTCTGCTGCCACAGGTTGTGCCCTCACCTTGGCCCTGCAATGGCCCTGCCTGTCCCTCACCCGTGGCCCTGCCCGTGGCCCTGTCCCTTGGCTCTCTCTCTCTGGCAGCTAAATGTGGGGCACACGGGCTGGGGGTCCCTCCCGGGCCACCCAGGCAGCCAGCGTTGGCTGGGGGGATGTGAGGGCTGGGCCTGCTCAGCACAGCCCCGGCCTCGTGCCCAGTGCCTCTTTCCTGCCCCACACAAGAGCTTCCCGGCACCCCCAGGGCTCCCCTGCTGCTGCCTCTGCTCCTGGCCCTGCCTTTGCTGCTCCCTTGGCTGGGGCAGCGGCTGCAGGGGGAGGATGGCAGCAGCTTCAGCTCCACAGCAGTTCCTGGGGGGAGCTCAGCCCAGGGAAGACAGGCAGGGACCTGATGGGGATGGACAGGGGCCCAGCAGGGACAGCCAAGGGAGGCAGGGGAAGGCACAGGGACAACCTGGCCCCCCACACTGCCAGGGCTGTCTCTGCTCCTCCTTGCAGGCTCCGTGGGCAGGCAGAGGTTGTGTTCCTCAGCAGCACCTCTGCCTTGCACTTATTCTCAGCCTCACCTCAGGGACAGCTCTGGGCTCACCTCCGCGCCACTTCTCAGCCTCACCTCAGGGCCTGGGCTCAAGGACAGGAACCTGCAGGGAGGGGACATGATGTGCAAGCTGAGGGCTGCCTGCTTGCACTGGCCTCTGGGCTTTCTTCTCCCTCTACAAGCATCCCAGAACTTATCCTGCTTTTCTAACACCACACATTTACAGACTAACCTCGGAGAGAGATATGGACAGACATCTCTATCAACCTGGGGATAGAGCCTCAAGCATGTGCTGCCATAGGAATGGCAATCAGAGAATCACAGAATCAACCGTGTTGAAAAAGACCTCCGAGATCATCAAGTCCAACCCTTGATCCAACCCCGCCGTGCTTCCCAGACCATGGCACTGATGCCACATCCACTCTCACCTTCAACACCTCCAGGGACGCTGACTCCACCCCCTCCCTGCCCAGCCCATTCCAATGCCTGATTACTCTCTCAGCAAAAAATTCCTTCCCAATATCCAACCGAAACCTCCCCTGGCACAGCTCAAGACCCAGCCCTCTTGTCCTACTGCTGCTTCCTGGCACAAGAGCCCCACCCCCACCTGGCTACAATCTCCTGGCAGGGACTTGCAGAGAGTCAGGAGGTCTCCCCTGAGCCTCCTCTTCTCCAGCCTCAACAACCCCAGCTCCCTCAGCCTCTCCTCACACCACTTGTGCTCCACTCCCTTCCCCAGCCTCGCTGCTCTTCTCTGCACCTGCTCCAGCCCTTCCATGGCCTTCCTCAACTCAGGGGCCCAGAGCTGGACACAGCACTCCAGGGGTGGCCTCACCAGCGCTCAGTCCAGGCCAACAATCACTTCCCTGCTCCTGCTGCCACACTCTTCCTTAGACAGGCCACCATCCACTGGCCCTCTTGGCCACCTGGCCACACTCTGCCTCCTCTTCAGCTTCCTGGCAATCCACACTCCCAGCTCCCTTTCTGCCTGGCTGCTCTCCAGCCACTCTGGCCCCAGCCCGGGGGGCTGACAGGGCTTCTTGTGGCCAAAGGGCAGGACCCGGCCCTTGGCCTGCTTGAACCTCATCCCCTTGCAATCAGCCCATGGATCCAGCTTGGCCAGGTCCCTCTGCAGAGCCCTCCTGCCTTCCAGCACATCAACACACCCCCAGCTTGGTGTCAGCTGCACATTTGCTGATGAAATGCCTGGTTCTGCAGGAGCTGCAGATGCTCAAGGGGCAGCAGGACCAAGTCAGGGGCCTGGGGGGCTTTGGGGTCCAGGAGGGTCCTGGGGGAGCTGGGGAGGGGCTTTGGGGATTGGGGGTACAGACCAGGACAGACCAGCACAGACCAGCACCTCCTCACTGCTCCCCAGATCTCTCCTGGAGCTGGGCCATGTTGTCCTGGGACACCTGAGGCCCTCCCAGTGCCCTCCCAGTACAGCCCAGTGCCCCCAGTACAGCCCACTGTGTTCCTGTCCCAGGGTGCTGGGTGATCCCTCTTGGGGGGTTGGAAGGGATTTGATGGAGGGCTGGGGGAGATTGGGGGGATCTGGGGAGTTTGGATGAGGATTTGGGGGGGTTTGGGTGCATTTAGGGGAGTTAAATGGGTCT
>NW_020921681.1:0-2043 GCF_003984885.1 Neopelma chrysocephalum
CCAAAAGCTCCGTCAGCAGGTCCGTGGAACCTTTCCCGGCAGGAAAAACCTTTCCAGGAATTTTCTTTTCCAGGAGAAAACGGAGGAGGGAACTTCCCTGGAGCAGCTTGGGGGAAAATGTGGGAATTCTGAGGGATTTTGGTGGTTCCTGAGGGGTTTTGATGGTTCCTAAAGGGATTTTTGGTGGTTCCTGAGGATTTTTGGTGATTCCAGAAGGATTTTTGGTGGTTCCTGAGGGGTTTTGGTGGTTCCTGAGGGATTTTTGGTGATTCCTGAGGGAGTTTGATGGTTCCTAAAGGGATTTTTTATGGTTCCTGATGGATTTTGGTGGTCCCTGAGGGATTTTGGTGATTCCTGAAGGATTTTTGGTGGTTCCTGAGGGGTTTTGGTGATTCCTGAAGGATTTTTGGTGGTTCCTGAGAGGTTTTGGTGGTTCCTGAGGGGTTTTTGGTGGCTCCTGAAGGGATTTTGGTGGCTCCTGAGGGGTTTTGATGGTTCCTAAAGGGATTTTTGGTGGTTCCTGAAGGGTTTTTGGTGGTTCCTGAGGGGTTTTGATGGTTCCTAAAGGGATTTTTGGTGGTTCCTGAAGGGTTTTTGGTGGTTCCTGAGGGGTTTTGGTGATTCCTGATGGATTTTTGGTGGTTCCTGAGGGGTTTTGGTGGTTTTATTTTATTCCCAGGTGCGGGAAAGTGACTTTCCAGCTTCCCCTGGACGCGGCTCCAGGGTCGGAGGAGCGAATCTGTCACTTCTCCTGGAGGAGCAACGCCCTGAAGGAGACTCTGAGAAAGCTCCAAGGTATTTGGGGTGGGAAAAAATAAGATTTAACCACATTTTGGGAGGGCTGGAAGAGCCAAGCTGCCCTTCCCTCATCCTGGATGTGAACTGGGAACAGAAACAGGGCAGGGAGAATCCTCAGATGGAGGAGAGGGAGGGAAAAGGGCTTTTCCTGGAAAAAAAAGGACAATTTAACACCCAATTAATGCCTCATTTATCACTTTCTTAATTCTAAGCGTTTTGCCCCGATTTTGGGGTGCAGATGCTTCATTTTGGGGTTTTCCCTATTTTTGGGGAGGATTCCATCGTGCCAATGTTTCGTTTTGGGATTTCCCTATTTTTGGGAAGGATTCCATCATGTCAATGCTTCATTTTGGGGTGTCGATGCTTCATTTTGGGGTTTCCGTATTTTTGGGGTGGTTTCCATCATGCCAGTGCTTGATTTTGGGGTGTCAATGTTTCGTTTTTAGGTTTAGATGCTTCGTTTTGGGGTTTCCCTATTTTTAGGGTGCTTCCCATCGTGCCAGTGCTTCATTTTAAGGTTTCCCTATTTTGGGGCAGGATTCCTTCATTCCAATGCTTCATTTTGGGGTTTCCCTATTTTGGGGTGGTTCCCATCCTGCCAGTGCTTCATTTTGGGGTGCAGGTGCTTCGTTTTGGGGTTTCCCTATTTTTGAGGTGCTCCCCGTAGTGCCAATTCTTCATTTTGGGGCTTCCGTATTTTTTGGGAAGGATTCCATCATGTCAGTGCTTCATTTTGGGGTTTCCCTATTTTTGGGGTTGTTCCCATCATGCCAATGCTTCATTTTGGGGTGTTGATGCTTCTTTTTAGGGTTTCCCTGTTTTTAGGCAGGATTCCTTCATTCCAACGCTTCGTTTTTGGGGTTTCCCCATTTTTGGGATAGTTCCCATCATCCCAACTCTTTGCTTTGGTTCCATCCCACCCCCAGGGATCCCAAACCGATCCCTCCTTCCCCGAGGTTGTTCATCCCACCTTCTGACCCCCCTTTTTCCCCGTCCAGCCCCCGTCACCCTGGACCCCGCCACCGCCCACCCCGAGCTGGTGCTGTCTGAGGACTTCAAGAGCGTCCGGCGCGGGGGGGCCGGACCCGCCCGGAACCTTCCGGACACCCCGGAACGCTTCGACTACTGGCCCTTCGTGCTGGGCCAGCCCGGCTTCTCCTCCGGCCGCCACTGCTGGGCCGTGGACGTGGGCGACGGCGGCGACTGGGCCCTGGGGGTGGCCCGGGACTCCCTGCCCAGGAAGGG
>NW_020921681.1:2053-3019 GCF_003984885.1 Neopelma chrysocephalum
TCCCCGGAACCCCAAAAATGTTTTTTTCCTCTTCTGTTCCAAAGGAAAAAATCCAGGGGCGCTTGGATCTCCTGCGGAAGGAGCGGCAGGAGCTGCTGGAGTTCAAAGTCAACGACGACAAGAGGACCCAGGAGCTGCTGGTGGGTCCTTCCTTCCCTTCGCTTCCCTTCCCTTCCCTTCCCTTCCCTTCCCTTCCCTTCCCTTCCCTTCCCTTCCATCCCTTCCCATCCCATTCCAGGGCCGGGATGTTCCATCCCTAGCGCTCCAGCCGTGCTCCGGATGTCGGCCCTTCCCGAGGCATCATCGGGAAGCGGCTCCGGCCGCGGCGTCTCCCCGGACGGGGATCCTTGGGTGGGATCAGGATCGGGATCGGGAATGGAGTCGGGAACGGGAGCGGAGGGATCCAAGGATGAGGAGGAGGAGGAGCAGACTCGGATCCTCAAGGTTTGCTTCTACAGCAACAGCTTCAACATGGGCAAGAACTTCAAGCTGGTCAAGTGCGCCGTGAGCACCGAGATCCGGGTGCGTGGGGCCGGGAATGGGCGGGAATTTGGGGTGGGAACGGGGAATTCGGGATGGGAATTTGGGATTGGGCACTTTTGCCGGATCAGGGGTTCCCCAGAGCTCCCTGGGCTGGGAATGTGGTGCCATTCCATCCTGGAAAGGTGTCTCTGGGCTGGGAACGTGGGACTTTTCCTTCCTGGGAATGTGGGACTTTTCCATGCTGGAAAGGTGGCTCTGGGTTGGGAACGTGGGACTTTTCCTTCCTGGGAATGTGGGACTTTTCCATCCTGGAAAGGTGGCTCTGGGCTGGGCTTTTCCATGCTGGAAAGGTGGCTCTGGGTTGGGAATGTAGGACTTTTTCTTCCTGGGAATGTGGGACTTTTCCATCCTATGGAAAGGTGGCTCTGGGCTGGGAATGTGGGACTTTTCCTTCATGGGAATGTGGGACTTTTCCATCCTGGA
>NW_020921682.1:0-379 GCF_003984885.1 Neopelma chrysocephalum
GGTGGAGAAAAGGTGGAGAAAAGGTGGAGAAAAGGTGGAGAAAAGGTAGAGAAAAGGTAGAGAAAAGGTAGAGAAAAGGTAGAGAAAAGGTAGAGAAAAGGTAGAGAAAAGGTAGAGAAAAAATAATAGAGGAAAAATTGGAGAAAAATTGGAGAAAAATTGGAGAAAAACTAATAGGGAAAAAATAATAGAGAAAAAAATAGAGAAAAAATAGAGAAAAAAATAGAGAAAAAAATAGAGAAAAATAAGAGAGAAAAAAATAGAGAAAAAAATAGAGAAAAAAAAGAGAGAAAAAAAGAGAGAAAAAAATAGAGAAAAAAAAGAGAGAAAAAAAGAGAGAAAAATAAGAGAGAAAAATAAGAGAGAAAAATAAGAGAGA
>NW_020921682.1:389-550 GCF_003984885.1 Neopelma chrysocephalum
AAGAGAGAAAAATAAGAGAGAAAAATAAGAGAGAAAAATAAGAGAGAAAAAATAGAAAAAAATGGAGAAAAAGTGGAGAGAAGTGGAGAAAATAGAGAAAATAGAGAAAATAGAGAGAAAAAATGGAGAAAAAATGGAGAAAAAATGGAGAAAAAATGGAG
>NW_020921682.1:560-2588 GCF_003984885.1 Neopelma chrysocephalum
TGCTCAAAGTTGGGCTTCCCATCCCGGGTGACCCAGTTCCTCCTGCTGCCCCAATCCTCGGTGAACTTGGCTGAGAAAATACAGGGATGGTTGGGAATCAAATAATCCCGGAAAAAATCCGAGTACGTGAAGGAATCGACTTTCTCGATGAAGTCAACGTGACCCCCGGGAAGGCCTGGAGCAGCCTGGGATGAGGTGCTGGAATCATGGAAAAAGGCAGTGGAACAGGCAAAGGTTGCCCTGTCCATGCAGGCTGGATGCAATTCCTGGCTTAGCCAAGAAAGGCTGGATGCAATTCCTGGTTTAGCCAAGAAAGGCTGGATGCAATTCCTGGCTTAGCCAAGCCGGAGCCGAGCGGATTCCGTTCTCCCGCGGCAAAAAAAATAAACTGCTTAAAACGGGATTGGAGTCTCTAAATCTGGGAAAACTCACGGCAAAGCAGAGGGAAAACGAGGAGTGGTGCAGGAGCATCCCAGCACGTTGGGATAATTGGGATCTTCCATAGTTTGTGGAGGTCAAATGGGGTGGGATGGCTGGCAAGAGGCACCCTGGGGATGGTGAAGGTGCTGATTGTCCCTTGTCACCTTCTTGCCAGGGCTGGTTCCTTCCTGGAACAGCAGAAATATTAAAATCAGTGGGATATTCCTGATAAATTCGTTAATTGAAGGGATGGAGGGAAGGAAATCCCCTAAATATTTGGGAAAGTGATCATAGTGGGATCATCCCTTTGTTGGAACAAACGAGCTCTGTCAACCCTCCCCTTCCCCAGACCTTTTTCTCTGGATCTGGCAGCAATCATCCTAAGAATAAGGGGGATAATAGGGAATAATAGAAATAAAAAGGAGGGAAAGGAGGGCAAATAAACCACATGGGATGCAGGGCTGGGATTTGGGAGACACTGAGGGTGAAGAGAGGATAAAGGGGCTGCCATTCCCCCCTCACCGAGCTCCAAGGGGACACTCCAAGGGATTAAGGGGCCACCGTGAGGGAATTCCCTTCTCACGGAGCTCCAAGGGAACACCGGGACACCACAGTGGGATGAAGGGATCTCCATAAGGGAATTCTCCCCTCCATGAGGGAATTCCCCCCTCATGAAGTCCCAAGGGAACACTAAAATGGATTAAGGAGACTCCATAAGGGGATTTCCCCTCCCAGAGCTCCAAGGGGACATCTCGGTGGGATTAAGGGACCTCCAGGAGGGAATTTCAAGGGAACACCTGGACACCACAGTGGGATTAAGAGGCCTCCATGAGGGAATTTTCCCCTCCCAGATCTCCAAGGGATTAAAGGACCTCCACAAAGAAATGACTCCCTCCCAGAGCTCCAAGAGAACACGACAGTAGGATTAAGGGTTTTCTATAAGAGGATTCCAAGGGAACACCAGGACACCACAGCAGGATTAAGGGGCCTCCATGAGGGAATTCCCTCCTCATGGAGCTCCAAGGGAATGCTCCAAGGGATTAAGGGACCTCTACAAGGGAATTCCCCCCTTATGGAGCCCCAAATGAACACTAAAATGGATTAAGGAGCCTCCATGAGGGGATTTCCCCTCCCAGAGCTCCAAGGGGATACTTCAGTGGGATTAAGGGACCTCCAGGAGGGAATTTCAAGGAAACACCTGGACACCACAGTGGGATTAAGTGTTCTCCATGAGGGATTTCCAAGGGAACACCTGGACACCACAGTGGGATTAAGTGTTCTCCATGAGGGGATTCCAACGGAACACCCGAACACCACAACGGGATTAAGGGGCCTCCATGAGGGAATTCCAAGGGAACGCTCCAAGGGATTAAGGGACCTCTACGAGGGAATTCCCCCCTTATGGAGCCCCAAATGAACAGTAAAATGGATTAAGGAGCCTCCATGAGGGCATTTCCCCTCCCAGAGCTCCAAGGGGACACTCCAAGGGATTAAAGGACCTCCATGAAGAAATGACTCCCTCCCAGAGCTCCAAGAGAACACGACAGTGGGATTAAGGGACCTCCATGAGGGATTTCCAAGGGAACACCGGGACACCACAGTGGGATT
>NW_020921683.1:0-482 GCF_003984885.1 Neopelma chrysocephalum
GGGGGCAGCCCCAGCATGCAGTAGGGGGCGCTGCGGCAGATCACTGGGGGGATACTGGGAGGTACTGGGAGATACTGGGGGGGCACTGGGAGATACTGGGGGGATACTGGTCCATACTGGTCCATACTGGGCCATACTGGGAGGGTGCGGTACCTTCAGGGGGCAGCCCCAGCATGCAGTAGGGGGCGCTGCGACAGATCACCTCCTGCATGATGATCCCGACGCCGTAAACGTCCCCCCGGAAGGAGCCCCGGCGCTCCAGCGCCGCATCCCGCAGCAGCTCCGGCGCTGTCCACAGACGCTCTGGGGGGGTGGAGACATGCCCGTGGGACACGCCCACCCCGCCAGGACACGCCCACTGCCAGCGGGACACGCCCACTGGCCCTCAAACCACGCCTCTCCCCTCCATAGGAGCATACTAGACATGAGGGTGTGGCCACGCCCCCTGGATGGTCAGGACACGCCCATTGTGCCAGGACACG
>NW_020921683.1:492-931 GCF_003984885.1 Neopelma chrysocephalum
GCCACGCCCCCTGGATGGTCAGGACACGCCCATTGTGCCAGGACACGCCCATTGTCATCAGGACACGCCCCTCACCAGCAGGACACGCCCATCACCCCCAGGACACGCCCTTAGGGCCCCACCCTATCCCAGAGTCCACCCACCCAAATCTAGAGGTCACGCCCACATCCTAAAGGCCACGCCCCTAAACCTACAGGCCGCACCTCTAATCAAAAGGCCACACCCATTCCACAGGCCACACCCCTAATCCCACAGGCCACACCCCTCCCACAGGCCACACCCCTAATCCCACAGGCCACGTCCCTAGTCCCACAGGCCACATCCCTAATCCCACAGGCCACACCCCTAATCCCACAGGCCACACCCCTCCCACATCCACACCCCTCCCACATCCACACCCCTCCCACAGGCCACACCCCTCCCACAGGCCACACCCCTC
>NW_020921683.1:941-2123 GCF_003984885.1 Neopelma chrysocephalum
CCACACCCCTCCCACAGGCCACACCCCTCCCACAGGCCACACCCCTCTCACAGGCCACACCCCTAATGAAAAACCCACACCCCTCCCCCAATCATCTGCAAAGCCCCGCCCCTTCCCTTAAATAAACCCCGCCCCTTCCCCTTTAGCCCCGCCCTCAGAGCCCCCACCACAGCCCCTCCCACTGGCCCCGCCCACACCCGAACCAACCTCCTCCCTCCCTCCTTTCCAGAAGGATCCGAGCCCCGGCCACGCCCCCTGGAGACCACGTCCGGCATGCCACGCCCCCCCGAGGCCCCGCCCACCATGCCACGCCCCCCTGAGGCCCCGCCCTCACCCTCGGGCTGCAGGGGGGGCACGGGCACGCGTTGGGCGTCCAGCAGTTGGTTGTAGCCGTAGTCGGTGACCTTGAGCACGAAGCGCCCGTCGACGACGCAGTTCCGAGACTTGAGGCGCCCGTGGACGACGTTGCGGTGGTGGAGGTACCGCACGCCCTGGGGGGGGACACGAAGGGGGGTCACGGGCACCGGAGTGGGCACCGTGGTCGGCGAGGTGGTTGACAAGCGGTGGGGTGGTCAACAAGGGTGTGGTCAACAATGACGTGGTCAACAATGTCATGGCCATCAAACAACTCCATGGCCAACAACGGCATGGTCAACGATGTCATGGCCAACAACGTCATGGTCAACAACTCCATGGTCACCAAACAACTCCATGGACAACATCTCCATGGTCAACATCTCCATGGTCAACAATGTGGCCAACGATCAATGGTGTGGTCAACAAGGGCGTGGTCAACAATGGTATGAACAACAACTCCATGGCCACCAAACAGCTCCATGGTCAACATCTCCATGGTCAACAATGTCATGGACAACGATGGCATGGACAACATCTCCATGGTCAACAACTCCATGGTCAACAATGTCATGGTCAATAATGTCATGGCCACCAAACAACTCCATGGACAACATCTCCATGGTCAACAATGTGGCCAACGATCAATGGTGGGGTCAACAAGGGCGTGGCCAACAATGTCATGGTCAACAATGTCAAGGACAACAACTCCATGGTCAACAACTCCATGGTTAACAACGTCATGGTCAACAATGTCATGGCCAACAAACAACTCCATGGTCAACATCTCCATGGTCAACATCTCCATGGTCAACAATGTGGCCAACG
>NW_020921684.1:0-679 GCF_003984885.1 Neopelma chrysocephalum
AAAAAAGGATTTAGAAGGGTCCTAAAACCCCAAAAACCCCCAAAAAATCCACTGGGAAACCCCCCTGAGCGTCCCAGACAAACCAGGACCAAAACCACTCCTTAAATAACCCAAAAATGACCCTAAAATAACCCAAAACACCCCTAAAATAACCCAAACCCAACCCTAAAATAAACTAAAAAACACCCCTAAGATGACCCCAAAACTACCCTAAAATAACCCATTTGACTGGGAGAGGGATAAAGTGGGGTCAGGGGGGTCCCAAAACCCCAAAAAACCTTTTGGGAACATCCTAAAAACCTCCTGAACATCCCAGAGAAACCAGGACCCCCCCAAACCCTCCCCATTGACCCGCAGGGACCCCGCGATGGCCGAGTCCGTGAACTTGTCTGGAGGGGGACAAAAAAGGATTTAGAAGGGTCCTAAAACCCCAAAAACCCCCAAAAAATCCACTGGGAAACCCCCCTGAGCGTCCCAGACAAACCAGGACCAAAACCACTCCTTAAATAACCCAAAAATGACCCTAAAATAACCCAAAACACCCCTAAAATAACCCAAACCCAACCCTAAAATAAACTAAAAAACACCCCTAAGATGACCCCAAAACTACCCTAAAATAACCCATTTGACTGGGAGAGGGATAAAGTGGGGTCAGGGGGGTCCCAAAACCCCAAAAAAC
>NW_020921685.1:0-465 GCF_003984885.1 Neopelma chrysocephalum
AGTGGAGAATCTCCAATGCCAGGCACCTCCAGGTCCCCACTGCTGCTGCTGCCATCCCAGCACCCCCAGGACACCCTGTGGCAGGACTGGGACATCCCTGCCACCCCCACCCTGGGCACCACTGGGATCCCCTGGGGTAGCGCCAGTGCACCCCTGGGACGCCTGCCCAGGGAGGCCCCGGGATATCCCCGCAACCGCCCCTTCCCGGCCGCAGGCACCACCTGGCAGTGCGGCAGACGGGAGAACAACCCTACCAGCCCCAAAGCACAGCCCGCCCGCGGTCTCCAGGCCGGCCCAGCCCAGGCCGGCCCAGCCCAGGGGCACGTGCCAGGAGGAGGCAGGGTGGGAAGTTGGTGCTGCTGGGGGAGCCCCTGCAGGGAGGGGCCGGAACAGCTCTGGGCTTCTTCAGAGGAGACCTCCTAAATACGAGGCCCAGCCCGGCTGGGGCCGCTTCTCCCACGGGCA
>NW_020921686.1:0-3466 GCF_003984885.1 Neopelma chrysocephalum
TCTCTAATCCTACACAAGAGGTCAGTCCCATGGTACAAGATGCTGTAAAAAATAATAACAAGTTTTCCCATAGAGCTACTAAGCTGGTTTCAAAATAAAACACTTAAATTTTTACTCATTAAAAATGGGACAGTAACTCAGGTCTTTTCACTCTGAAACCCTGTTTCTCGATTATTGCTGAAACATTGGATTTTGGAGAAAGAGCCCCAGAAAAACAAAAGCAAGTTTTTTCCATCAGCCAGCTGGGGCTTTTGGAGGAACACGACAGATGTAATTTGGAAGTCAAACTGGGAAGGAAAATATTGGCTTTAAAATGTTTCAGCTAGATATTCCTCTTTCCACAACTGTTTTCTTTTAAGTAACGGCATAGCCTACAAAATGCATGTTTAGTTTTATTTTTTTAATCAAACTTGAGCAACTTGATACCCAAAGTTGTTAGTTGTAACATCATGCACATTCTACTGCGTAGATGTTTGCTGCAGGGTGCCGAGGGTAAGAACTGAGTAAGATTCTGAAGAGGACTGGATATTTGCAGAGATAATTAAACCACCCAGGGTTACTAATTAAAACCCACAAACCCTCTGGCATCAGGGTATGTATCAAACAATAACTATGAGGAAGAAAAACGAGTAAGAGGTCCCTGCGAGCAGAGCAACGCTGGACTGTCCACCTCCCTTGTACCCTTTTGGATCCTCGGGAGCGTCCAAGAGCAGGTGACGTGAGCTCCTGGCACAGGGCTGGCAGTGCCCAAGCACTGATGCCCACGAGCTCGCTCCTGTGCCCACCCTGCCCTGCAGCCCTGCTGTGCAGGTAGAGACCCCCACCCCACGGCCAGGGCTGTCACCCATCACTGCTGCTGCACAGGGCCCTCACTGCTGGGCAGGGGCAGGGCTGGGGGCCAGCCCATCCCCACAGGACATGTCCCTCAACATGCACTGGTGCCAGGCTCAGGACAGCTTGAGCTGCTGATCCTGCACTGTTGCAATCAGCTGGCCCAGGGGGTCACGAATATGCCCACAGACACCACCATTAGCAGGCTGTAAAAAGATATCCCTGGCACTTCTCCTACCCTTAAGATACGATCTGAATCTACAGGGAGGAAGATTTAAAAAGGGGAAAACCTGCTTTTTCCCCCCACCTCAAGTTACACAATCCTGCTTATGAGGACTAAATGTTCTGGAAAGCACCAGATAAAATAACACACCACTGATGTGATCTGCACTGCCAGATGTGGAGCCCTGGCATGCTTTCCACTCTTGAGATCCAACTCCTATTTCAAAACCAGGCAAGCTCCACTCCTTGAGATATTCAACAGCCCTTTGACAGCCCTTTCTGATGGAGAAAACTTACTGGCTTGAAACTTGCTCACACTGGATTTAAAAACCAAGCAACTGAACCTATTGAGGTCTTCTCACTCCAAACACTTCTCAAGTGTTTCCTGCAAGAATATCCCAATGTGACATTCCCATCAACGAGAATGCAGATTCTGTGGTGTCTTTGTCCATGTAAGTCACCTCCTCCTGCCACTTCTGCAGGTGAGATGCTTGTAAAGCAGCAAGGTTCCTCTCCAACACCAGCAATAGGCTCTTCCTCCCCTGCCAGCATTTCTTTGGGTCTGAAGGAACCTAAACTAAGGCAGCTCAATGCTGTTCAACCCAAAAAGTTTTGGGTTTCCCCAAGATCAGTGCTTGAGGGTGTCATTTTCTGCAGCTGAGAAGCAATCTATGCTATTTAGATGGCCAAAGGACACTCAAGAGAAGATGGAAAGGTGTACCTAAAAGGCTCTAGATAAGGATGCAATCAGCAGAGGCACAACCCAGCTGCTCATCTCCCCTGGGCACCTTGCTGGCAAACCCCCAGGCTTCCAGGTCCCTGGGAGGCTGCTCGCTGCAGATTACATTTCATCTCTCTTCCTGAGTGTTTGTTTTGGGTAAACAAAGCACAAGACTTTTCCAGACACAAGTGGGTAACATGACCTTGCCTGAAGCCAAGGAAAGCACCCAGATAGAGATCAAAGAGTTTTCTCTGAACTGTGGCTCCCGGAGATGATGCCTGAGCAAGCAGAAATAATGATGGATGCAGGAGCCCAGTGCCTTTTCCAGGGCTCTGTTCCTTGGTACACAGAGCTCCACGGGCACGTGGTCGCTCACCCCAAACCCTCTGGTTTATTTGGAGCAGAAGCTTGTGCACACAAATTAAATGGGGATCTCAACACTGGTCCAGGACCAGTGTTGCACCATCACTGCAGAGGAGCCTCCAACCATTCCAGGACCACTGATCATAAAATCAGAGAAAGGTTTGTGTTGGAAAGAACTTCAAAATCATTTAGCTCCAACCCCCCTGCCATGGGAAGGGTTGCCACCCACTCGACCAGGTCGATGCCTTCCCTTCTCACAGGATGTGGCAACACTTGTTCTGATGAAGAACAGGAAAGCAGCAGAGCTCTCCAACGCTTTCCTGGGGCAGGAGCTTTGCTCTTCCCCCAGTTGCAGCCAGGACCCTCAGGACCAACTCTGTGCAGCCACACTCGTGTCCTTCTGCACCTCCACTGATCTCCTGCCAGGGCATCAAAAAAACAGAGTGCAATTCAATAAAACCTTTAGTTTCACTAAAGAGTTGTTGAAAGCCAGAGGGATGAGTTCAAAAGATGTAACTGGCTGTAAATTGTTCGTCCTCAGCACAGATAGCCCCCAAAAAGGCCATCAGAGCAAACCCAGTGCTTTCCATTTTTATGCAAAAGAAAGTTTCAGCTCAACCAGGGCACGTGACTCACTGGTGCAGATATCAGCAAGTTGGTTCAGATTTTAAAAAGGAGAAGTTTTAAGGGCTCTGGCGTGACTTCTCTGGCAATATTGTAATGTTTTCTTTGAGACTTAATAAGCTTCAAAAATAAATTCAAACACAAAATTAGGTACTCAAACAAGTATGTTCCATTCCAAGATCAAGTCTGATTATTTTCAATTTAGTGAAATTAGGAGGAAAAAGTTAACCAAACATTCCAAGTATTTTCAGCCACGTAAATCCAATACAATTTCTTTATTAGAGTTTGCTCAGCAGACCATGGCAGAGCAGTTAACTGCTCAGTTTGCCTATTATATGGCATAAAGAGAGCCATCCAAGCTAAGGCACTTGAAGGATTTTCTGTATGAGGTAGGGTCTTTCTTAAAATACATACAATGACCAAAGTCAGTCCTAACACCACAGTAAAAGTAACACCAACTGCAGCTGGTAAAGTGGCATCATTTCAAAACCCTTCACAGTGACTTTGCCCAGGATTACGTATCAGGCCATTAAAAGCTGATAATTTAAATTCCTTCTATTAATCTCAATAGCTGAAAAACAGGGCAATTATAGCTGTAATTTGTCAATTATTAGATAAGTGTGGCAGGCAAATGTTAATGGAGAGCAAAGTTGAACAAGAGATAAGACAAATGGCAACCACTGCAAAAAAGAATGAACTGTGTTT
>NW_020921687.1:0-345 GCF_003984885.1 Neopelma chrysocephalum
GGAGGACACTGATCCTTAATTCACCCTAAACACCACAAAAATACCCCCAAAACACCCCAAAACCACCATCAGGGACCCGGGGAGAACACTGATCCTTAATTCACACTAAAAACACCCCAAAAACACCCCAAAAACAACATCAGGGACCCGGGGAGAACACTGATCCTTAATTCACCCTAAACACCCCAAAAACACCATCAGGGACCCCAAAAACACACTGATCCTGAGCTCACCCTGAGACCCCAAAAACCCAGGACCCTTTTAGGACCCTTTTAGGATCCTTTTAGGACCCTTTTAGGACCCCCATTCCCCCTCACCTGCTGAATTAGAGGAAGCCCTTGGGGC
>NW_020921687.1:445-1569 GCF_003984885.1 Neopelma chrysocephalum
GAAGTAGAGGAAGCCCTTGGGGCCATTCCCTGGACCCTTTTAGGACCCTTTTAGGATCCCCGGGACCCTTTTAAGACCCTTTTAGGACCCCCTGGACCCTTTTAGGATCCTTTTAGGACCCTTTTAGGCCCCCCAACCCCTCTCACCTGCCTGTTGAAGTAGAGGAAGCCCTTGGGGCCGTTCCCCAGACCCCCAGAACCCTTTTAGGACCCCCAAGACCCTTTTAGGATCCTTTTAGGACCCCCAACCCCCCTCACCTGCTGAAGTACAGGAACCCCTTGGGGTCGTTCCCAGGACCCTTTTAGGACCCTCAGGACCCTTTTAGGACCCTTTTAGGACCCCCAAGACCCTTTTAGGATCCTTTTAGGCCCCCCGACCCCTCTCACCTGCCTGTTGAAGTAGAGGAAGCCCTTGGGGCCGTTCCCAGGACCCTTTTAGGACCCCCAGGACCCTTTTAGGATCCTTTTAGGACCCCCAAGACCCTTTTAGGATCCTTTTAGGACCCCCATTCCCCCTCACCTCCTGAATTAGAGGAAGCCCTTGGGGCCGTTCCCTGGACCCTTTTAGGACCCCCAAGACCCTTTTAGGACCCCCAGGACCCTTTTCTGACCCTTTTAGGACCCCCAGGACCCTTTTAGGACCCCCAAGACCCTTTTAGGACCCTTTTAGGACCCTTTTAGGATCCTTTTAGGACCCCCAACCCCTCTCACCTGCCTCTTGAAGTAGAGGAAGCCCTTGGGGCCGTTCCCTGGATCCTTTTAGGACCCTTTTAGGACCCCCAAGACCCTTTTAGGACCCCCTGGACCCTTTTAGGACCCTTTTAGGATCCTTTTAGGACCCTTTTAGGCCCCCTCACCTGCCTGTTGAAGTAGAGGAAGCCCTTGGGGCAGTTGACGTTGTGGAAGGGGGCGAAGGACTCCACGGGGCCGTCGATGCCCATGGGGTGCAGCCTCAGGGCCCCCCGGCCCGTCAGCAGCACCCAGTGAGGGCAGGGGCCGCAGATGAACACCTGGGACAGGTGAGGGGGGCACCTGGTCACACCTGGGGGCACCCAGGTGGCACCCACAGCTCAGTAAAGGGCACCCAGGGACCCCCAGGAGGCACCCAGGGACCCCTGGGAATGG
>NW_020921688.1:0-300 GCF_003984885.1 Neopelma chrysocephalum
CCATCCCTGTCCCCTCCTTGGCTGCTCCATCCCTTTAATCTCTGTCCCCTCTATCCCTTGTCCCCTCCATCCCTTGTCCCCTCCTTGGCTGCTCTGTCCCCTCCTGTCCCTGTCCCCATCCCCATCCCCGTCCCCTCCTGTCCCAGTCCTATCCCTCTCCTTCATCCCTGTCCCCTTCCCATCCCTGTCCCCTCCTTGGCTGCTCCATCCCTTTAATCTCTGTCCCCTCTATCCCTTGTCCCCTCCATCCCTTGTCCCCTCCTTGGCTGCTCTGTCCCCTCCTGTCCCTGTCCCCATCCC
>NW_020921689.1:0-114 GCF_003984885.1 Neopelma chrysocephalum
TCGACTGCTTGGATCTCAAAGGTCAGTTTTCCCTTTCCCATTCCCTGCTTTTTCCATCCCCAGGGAATTTTATTTCCCTCCCTGAACTCCTGTTTTTCCTGCTTTCCCCCCCCC
>NW_020921689.1:214-1960 GCF_003984885.1 Neopelma chrysocephalum
GTTTTCCCTTTCCCATTCCCTGTTTTTTTCCATCCCCAGGGAATTTTTTTCCCTCCCTGGACTCCCGTTTTTCCTCCTTTCCCCCCCCCAATTCCTGTTTTTCCCACTTTTTTTCCCACCCTAAACTCCTTTTTTTCCCACTTTTTTTCCCAGCCTGAACTCCCATTTTTCCCAATTTTTTCCTATCCCGAACTCCTGTTTTTCCCACTTTTTTCCCCACTTTTATTCCCACCCTGAACTCCTGTTTTTCCCACTTTTATTCCCACTCTGAACTTCTCTTTTTCCCACTTTTTTTCCCACCCTGAACTCCTGTTTTTCTCCCTGTTTTTCCCACTTTTATTCCCACCCTGAACTCCTGTTTTTCCCATTCTTTTTCCCACTTTTTTCCCCAGCCTCAGTTCCCGTTTTTCCCACTTTTTTCCCACCCTGAACTCCTGTTTTTCCCACTTTTTTCCCAGTTTTATTCCCACCCTGAACTCCTGGTTTTCCCACTTTTTTTTCCCCACTCTCTCTGGATTATTTGGATCCTTTTTCCCGCTCCTCCCCCTCCTCAATTCCTGCTTTTCCCATCTTTTTATTCCCCCTCTGAACTCCTGTTTTTCCCATTCTTTTTCCCACTTTTTTTCCTAGCCTCAGTTCCTGTTTTTCCCACTTTTTTCCCACCCTGAACTCCCGTTTTTCCCATTTTTTTTCCCACCCTGAACTCCAGTTTTTCCCACTTTTTTCCCACCTGTTTTCCCCCCCTGAACTCCTGTTTTTCCCATTCTTTTTCCCACTTTTTTCCTAGCCTCAGTTCCCGTTTTTCCCACTTTTTTTCCCACCCTGAACTCCTGTTTTTTCCCACTCTTTTTCCCCCCCTGAACTCCCGTTTTTCCCACTTTTTTCCCACCCTAAACTCCTGTTTTTCCCATCATTCTTCCCACTTTTCCACTCTTTCTCCCCCCTAAATTCCCATTTTCCCCCCGTTTTTCCCCCCCCACTCCCCTGGAATTCCCAGCCTCCCTTTCCCTGGCTCCTGTTTGTCCCTGATTCCCGTCTCCCTGTTTTTTTCCAGGGGAAAAGCTGGATTACAAAGCCTGTGAGGCCCTCGAGGAGATTTTCAAGCGGCTCCAGTTCAAACTGGTGGATCTGGAACAAACCAGTTTGGACGAGGACGTGAGTGACCCCCCCCAGTCCCAGTCCCATTCCCAGTCCCATTCCCAGTCCCAGTCCCATTCCCATTCCCAGTCCAAATCCCATTCCCAGTCCCATTCCCAGTCCCATTCCTATTCCCAGTCCCATTCCCAGTCCCATTCCTATTCCCAGTCCCATTCCCAGTCCCCTTCCCATTCCCAGTCCCCTTCCCATTCCCAGTCCCATTCCCATTCCCAGTCCCATTCCCAGTCCCATTCCCAGTCCCAGTCCCATTCCCATTCCCAGTCCCATTCCCAGTCCCATTCCCAGTCCCAGTCCCATTCCCATTCCCAGTCCCATTCCCAGTCCCATTCCCAGTCCCATTCCCCTTCCCACTCCCAATCCCATTCCCAGCCCCATTCCCAGTCCCATTCCCCGTCCCATTCCCATTCCCAGTCCCCTCCAGAATTCCCACTTTTCCTGGACCCAGATTCTCCTCCTCCTCCACTCCCTTTTTCCCCAATCCCTCCAGAATTCCCACTTTTCTTCCTGGATCCAGATTCTTCTCCTCCTCCACTCCCTTTTCCCCCCAATCCCTCCAACATTCCCACTTTTCCTGGACCCGGATTCTTC
>NW_020921689.1:1970-2346 GCF_003984885.1 Neopelma chrysocephalum
ACTTTTCCTGGACCCGGATTCTTCTCCTCCTCCAATCCTTTTTCCCTCCCAAATCCCTCCAGAATTCCCACTTTTCCTCACCCAGGATCCTCCTCCAGTCCCTTTTCCCTTCCTCCTCCATTCCCATTTCCCCCCAATCCCTCCAACATTCCCACTTTTCCAGGACTCGGATCCTCCTCTTTCTCCACTCCCTTCCCCCCAATCCCTCCAGAATTCCCAACATTCCCAGTTTTCCTCACCCAGGGCCCCAATTCCTTCCATTCCCTGGAGTCTCCTTCTTTCCCTCTCTGCCTCCAGCTTTTCCAGGTCCTCCAGGTCTCTCCACATATTTTTTTTTCCCGGGATCCCTCCAGGGATTCTGTGGCTCCCCAAACCT
>NW_020921690.1:0-1805 GCF_003984885.1 Neopelma chrysocephalum
CTGGATCCCTGGGAGTGTCCAAGGCCGGGTTGGATTCCCTGGGATAGTGGGAGGTGTCCCTACCCATGGAATGGTTGGAATTACACAGTCTTTAGGGTCCCTTCCCACCCAAACCATTCTGGGATTCCGGGATCCACAAGACCCCGGGATAGCGGGAGGTGTCCCTGCCCATGGAATGGGGTGAGACAGGATGGGATTTAAGGTCCCTTCCCACCCAAACCACTCTGGGATCCCACAATCCCCTCCCTGGGCTGTGACACTCCCCCTCCCTGTTTGTCCCCATCCCAAACTTCCCCCAGGAAAATCCCGGCTCCTCCTTCCCCTGGGGACATTCCCGGCTGCCTCATTCCTTCAAATCCGGAGTCCTGGGCCGCAGGATCCAGGGATTGGGGAGGATCACACAATCCCAGGGGGTTCCCCAAGGGTGGGGATGGACAGAAGGACAGACAGACACAGGGACAGGCTGTTTGTCCCCCCTGTCCCACCTGCGTGGCCGAGTTGTTGTCGTCGACGAGCGTGTCCGTCACCTCCAGCTGCCCCTCCTGCACCACCTCCTGCAGAACCATCCGGAACGTTCCCAGCAGCCTGCGGAGCAAAGGACACCAAGCTCAGGGCGGCAGGACCCGGATCCGTCGGGAAAGGGCCTCCCTGGATAAGTTATCCCAGGATTTGGGGCTCCCCGTTTTACTCCTGAGGGGGTGGGAGAGACCAGAGAGGAGCCCCCGGATCAGGGGGAAAGGGGGAGAGGGGGGAGAGGCTTTTCCAGGGAATGATGGAAAAGAGGGAGGGTTTGGGAACACTGGGAATGTTGGAAAAGAGGAAGGGTTTGGGAACACAGGGAATGATGGAAAAGAGGGAGGGTTTGGGAACACAGGGAATGCTGGAAAAGAGGGAGGGTTTGGGAGCAGCCTTTCCCAGGGAATGCTGGAAAACAGGGAGGATTTGGGAGCCAACAGGGAATGCTGGAAAAGAGGGAGGGTTTGGGAGCAGCCTTTTCCAGGGAATGCTGTTGGGAATGCTGGAAAAGAGGGAGGTTTTTGGAGCAGCCTTTCCCAGGGAATGCTGGAAAAGAGGGAGGATTTGGGATCAGCCTTTCCCAGGGAATGATGCTGGAATTGGAAAAGAGGGAAGTTTTGGAAACAGACTTTCCCAGGGAACACTGGAAAAGAGGGGGGTTTGGGAGCAGCTTTTCCCAGGGAATGTTGTTGGGATGGGAAAAGAGGGAGGGTTTGGGAGCAGCCTTTCCCAGGGAATGCTGGAAAACAGGGAGGGCTTGGGAACACTGGGAATGTTGGAAAAGAGGAAGGGTTTGGGAACACAGGGAATGCTGGAAAAGAGGGAGGGTCTCGGAACGGCCTTTCCCAGGGAATGCTGTTGGGATTGGAAAAGAGTGAAGTTTTGGGAGCAGCCTTTCCCAGGGAACACTGGAAAAGAGGGAGGGTTTGGGATAACTTTCTCCCAGGGAATGCTGTCAGGATTGGAAAAGAGGGAGATTTTGGAAGCAGCCTTTCCCAGGGAATGCTGTTGGGATGGGAAAAGAGGGAGATTTTGGAAGCAGCCTTTCCCAGGGAATGCTGTTGGGATGGGAAAAGAGGGAGGGTTTGGGAGCAGCCTTTCCCAGGAAACGCTGGAAAAGAGGGAGGGTTTGGGATAACTTTCTCTTTCCCTGGATCCCTCCCAGCCCTGGGATAACGTTCTCCTTCCCAGGATCCCCCCCAGCCCTGGGATAACGTTCTCCCTCCCTGGATCCCTCCTGGGCCTGGGATAACATTCTCATTCCCTGGATCCCTCCCAGCCCTGGGATA
>NW_020921690.1:1815-1973 GCF_003984885.1 Neopelma chrysocephalum
CCTGGGATAACATTCTCATTCCCTGGATCCCTCCCAGCCCTGGGATAACGTTCTCCTTCCCTGGATCCCTCCCATTCTCCTTCCTTGAATCCCCCCCAGCCCTGGGAGAATGTTCTCCTTCCCTGGATCCCTCCCATTCTCCTTCCCTGGATCCCTCC
>NW_020921690.1:1983-3427 GCF_003984885.1 Neopelma chrysocephalum
ATCCCTCCCATTCTCCTTCCCTGGATCCCTCCCAGCCCTGGGATAACATTCCCATTCCCTGGATCCTTCCCAGCCCTGGGATAACATTCTCTTTCCCTGGATCCCCCCCGGCCTGGGATAATGTTCTCCTTCCTTGAATCCCCCCCAGCCCTGGGATAACATTCTCCTTCCCTGGGTCCCTCCCAGCCCAGCTCCCATCCCTGGCAGCGGGAGCAGGAAGGGATTAAATATTCAGGAGCGTCTGCCCGGCCTTCCCTTTCCAAGTGTTCCATAATTCATGTCCCAGCCCTGCTCCCTTCCCTGATGGAAACACTGGAGCCTGTCTGGGTCACCTGTAACTGGATCCCCCTGGAGATCCTGTTTCCAGCCCAGCCAGGCCGGATCCGGGCCTGGGGCTCCCCAAATCCTGGGATCAGGGCAGGTCTGGGATGCTCCACACCCCGGGACCTTCCCATCCCTGCTTTCCCGGCACTTCCCGTCTCCCAGGGGTGTCTGGGGTGGCCTGGGATGATGGGAAATCCAGCACTGGAGGTCTCCAGGGGCAAATTCCCACCTGGATTTGCCAAGAGCCTCCTCCAGTCCATGGAATCCTGTCCCCCCTCCCCTGCCTGCTCAGCCCTTGGATGGTCCCGGATCCCGGGGCAGGTTCTGCTCCTGCAGCCAGGGAGGAACTCCCTGAGGGGATGGAATCTCCTTCCTTCCTTCCTTCCTTCCTTCCATCCATCCATCCATCCATTCTTCCTTCCGTCCTTCCTTCCTTCTGTCCTTCCTTCCTTCCATTCATTCATCCATCCATCCTTCCTTCCCTCTATCCTTCCTTCCATCCATCCATCCTTCCATTTATCCCTCCATCCCTCCTTTCATCCATCCCTCCTTCCTTCCATCCTTCCATCCATCCACCCCTCCCTCCATCCTTCCTTCCATCCTTCCATTCTTCCATCTTTCCTTCCATCCATCCATCCCTCCTTCCATCCGCCCTTCCTTCCTTCCATTCATCATCCTTTCATCCACCCCTCCATCCATCCCTCCTTCCTTCCATCCATCCCTCCTTCCTTCCATCCCTCCTTCCATCCATCCATCCATCCCTCCCTCCTTCCATCCATCCTTCCTTCCTTCCTTCCATTTGTTCCTTCATCCATCTCTCCATCCCTTCCATCCATCCACATATCCATCCTTCCAATCATCTATCCTTCGTTCCATCCCTCCATCCATCCCTCCCTCCTTCCATCTATCCATCCCTCCATCCATCCCTCCTTCTATCCATCCATTCTTCCATCCTTCCTTCCTTCCTTCCATCCATCCTTCGTTCCATCCCTCCATCCATCCCTCATTCCATCCCTCCTTCCTTCCTTCCATCCCTCCATCCATCCCTCCATCTCTCTTTCCATCCATCCCTGCATCCCTTGTCCCCAGTCCCTCTCCAGCTCTCCTGGAGCCCCTTCAG
>NW_020921691.1:0-1283 GCF_003984885.1 Neopelma chrysocephalum
CTCTGCACACAGGCACTGCCCTCCAGCTTCAGGGAAGTTCTTGGAGGGAGAATCACAAAAAAAGAATTCAAGTCCTTTATTATACTCAGAGATTGTGATTCCTCATGTACAGAATAACAAAGGCAGAATGTTTGACAAAGAAGTTGCTGCAGAAACTTTTATTTTGTTCAAATGCACACTGAGAATGATTCCTCATTTACACAATTGTGGGTCAAAACAAAGAGGTAGAGAGCGAATTAGGTAAGAGATGAAGAATAAATTTCTGTGTTAACAAGACCAAAAGAGTAAAAAAAAAATGTAGGAAACGCCCCCCACCACCACTCTCAAAAGCTTTAGAAGGCAGGCTGGGCCAGTAAAGGGTTACACAATGAGTGTTCTGCAGAAGAAAAGAGGCACTTAATTGCTCCCGAAAAGCATCCAGTCATCATTTTCCTTATGGTATCCTTGAGCTCCTGGTTCCTCAGGCTGTAGATGAGGGGGTTCAGTGTTGGAGGAACTACTGAGTACAGAACTGACACCACCAGATCCATGGATGGGGAGAAGATGGAGGGAGGTTTCAGCTGAGAAAAAATACCAGTGCTGACAAAGACTGAGACCACGGCCAGGTGAGGGAGGCACGTGGAAAAGGCTTTGTGCTGTCCCTGCTCAGAGGGGATCCTCAGCACAACCCTGAAGATCTGTGCATAGGAGAAAACAATGAAAACAAAACAACCAAATATTAAACAGGCACTAAGCACAATGAGCCCAATTTCCCTGAGGTAGCCTGAGTGTGAGCAGGAGAGCTTGAGGATGTGTGGGATTTCACAGAAGAACTGGCCCAGGGCATTGCCCTGGCCCAGGGGCAGGGAAAATGTATTGGCTGTGTGCAGCAGAGCATTGAGAAACCCAGTGGCCCAGGCAGCTGCTGCCATGTGGGCACAAGCTCTGCTGCCCAGGAGGGTCCCGTAGTGCAGGGGTTTGCAGATGGCAACGTAGCGGTCGTAGCACATGATGGTGAGGAGGAAATACTCTGTTGACATGAAGAAGACAAAGAAAAAGACCTGTGCAACACATCCCATGTAGGAGATGGTTGTGGTGTTCCAGAGGGAATTGTGCATGGCTTTGGGGACAGTGGTGCAGATGCAGCCCAGGTCTGTGAGGGAGAGGTTGAGCAGGAAGAAGCCCATGGGGGTGTGCAGGTGGTGGTCGCAGGCTACGGCGCTGAGGATGAGGCCGTTGGCCAGGAGGGCAGCCAGGGAGATGCCCAGGAAGAGCCAGAAGTGCAGGAGCTGCAGCTCCCGCCT
>NW_020921692.1:0-2297 GCF_003984885.1 Neopelma chrysocephalum
TGCCTCTGGGTTATTTTGCAGGAGATGTACGCAGCCTCACAGGGCTGGAGCCAACTCACAATGAGGTGACGGGCACGGTTCGGTCCTCTCGAGCTGTCCTTGTCTGCAATCTGTGAGTATTAAAAGGATCAGCAACGAAGCACTGAGCTTTAGTGGTCGCAGGTGCCATCCGGCTAACCTTTGGGAGCATCCAGGCATTGGAGGTGAGTCGGGGAAGGCAGCAGGAGGAGCGGGGATCCACGGCAGCTTCAGAAATGCCCTCTAATTTTGTCTCTCGCTCGCTCAGGTGTCCTGGAAGATGACAGCCACAGTGTGTGACTCTGGTCAGAGCCAGTGACCCGAGGACCCGCCTCAGTGACAGTGAGTAGAGGGATCTTTGGGGCTGGGGCCACGTGCCACACTACTCAGACATTGTGTCTGGTTTTCTTTCTTGTGGTTGACTCCGAGTGATCTCATGACGACAGGAACCTCTGAGCCAGCCCAGGTGCCCCTCCTTTGCATCAGAGATGGATTCACATCCCCGGCTCTCTGAAAGATAAGTGCAGGGCAAAGACCCAGAGAGGGGTTGGGATTCAGTCCAAGCATGTGCATCGCCCAGAGGGATTTTTGAAATCAGTACAGTGCAATGGGTATCCTATAACAGGTTATTTGGCTGCATCAAAGGAAGGGCTTACTTTGTATCATTGGATTCACATGTGCAGGGCAGAGCAGTTCCAGTCTGTGTCATGTCCTTTGTCTTGTCCGTGTTTCGTGTCCTTAGGGTTTTTGCATCTTGCCCTCGAGGGGCTCATGGGAAGCATCGGGCATCATCCTTAGGTTCTTGAAGGTCTTCTCTGTGTAGCCAAGTACCGAAGTTGTCAGTCGCTTCCTTTGCAGGTTCAGGCCTTCTTTGGAATCCCATCTCTGACTTTTTTCAGTCAGACCTCTTTTAAGGCCTCATTCCAGGCCATATCATGAGCGGTGCTCCGCAGCCATCCATCCTAAAGCAGGAGGACTCCTTTTCCACATCATTCCATTCTTAGCTTCCAAACGCAGCAACGTCGTGCATCCATCTTCAGAGTTTTGACGGACCCTTCTTATGACCGGTCATCTCATTAGTGCCTTTATTTGTCAGGATCCTTTGAGCCCAGTCACATTATCACAGTTGTCCCGTAGGTCACAGTGTTGCACAGCATTTCCATTCTCGCAATCAAATCTTGTCAGAGCGAGGTTTGTCTCTTAATTGTATTACGCAGTCTGTGTTGTCAGGGGTACGGGATGTCTCACTGGGGGTCAGCCTGGAACTGCTCTGCCCTGCTACGTGGATCAGTGGGTAGATGGAATATTGCTCAGAGTCTCACATCAACGTCAGTTACCTTAGACAGTGGAGCCGATGGCTGTACAGTCCTGCCGGATGGAGCAGGTGTCCGTAACTCGCGTGCAATCATTAGAGCTGAGTGGTGTGGAGCTGATGGTACTGGGATAGCAGGGCCTTGAAGCTGGGTTGTCATTTGTCTTCTCATATGCTGCTGTCAGAGTTCTCATTTGCTCAGGGTAAATGAGATCTTTTAAATGGTTAAGGTCTCAGTGACCATGGGGTGACCTGACTTTATTTTCTTTTTTTTCCCCCCCAGATAAGTGGACACGATGCACCCCAGACCGAGACAAGTTGAAGCAGCCTAGGAAGAAGGTTGTATTAGGTGTTGGATGAAAGATGCCAATTTTACCCATAGGTGTCCTTTATCTTGTGCCTGTTTGTTTTTTATTTTCCAGATGGGGTGTACGTAGTGCCGAGAGTGGCGCAGCAACGGCACCGGAGGGGAGGTGATCCGGGTGAGTGCCAGTGAGCAAGGTGAGCATCGACTCCAGGACAGAACTAAGTGGTCTTTTACAGGTGTTGTGGTGAATGTGTGCACATGCTTTGTTTCTTATGTTTTCCAGGGGGTCTGCCACCTTCTCACAGACAGTCCAATGCTTCAGGGACCCTGCCGGTAAGAGGTCACTGTGGAGGAGAGGTAGGTAGGAGGTACCCCAGGAAAGCCATCCTTTCAGGCAGTATCTCAGTATGTGCATTTGCCGTTGGTTTTTTACTTTGCAGAGAATGTGTGCAGCCTCAGAGGGCCGGAGCCGCCTGCCAATTAGGTTTGATGGTCTTCAGCTGTCCATGTCAGTAGTCTCCCAGTACTACGAGGCTCATCAATTAAGGCTCGACCTTTTCTGGTCCCAGGTGCCCTCCGGCCTGCCTTTGGCAAAGGAGGAGCATTCAGGTGGAGTCAGGGAAGGTAGTGAGGAGGTGCTGGGGTCTCCCTTACTTTCAG
>NW_020921693.1:0-25403 GCF_003984885.1 Neopelma chrysocephalum
AAAAGAGATAATTTGCTTATCAAATTATATTTGTAATACTGTAATTGCGAACTGTAATGTTATGTTATCATGACGGACTATATCCTATTATGTTACCTCTAGATCTTAGATATCTATGTAGAAAGAGATTCCCTAGCAACCACAGCAGAGTCTGTCAAAGAAGACATAAAACAGGGAAGACAGGGCCCCTAACAACAAAAACAGTCTGAGCAGACACAGTCTGATAAGAGGAAGGAGGTGGCCAGACCTGATAAGAAGAAGACGCCAGGAAGAGCTGATAAGGAAGACAAGAAACAGGGAAGAGAAGACCCCTAGCAACAAGGACAGAGCATGCGCAGAATGAACTGGTAACAAAAAAAAACCCAGGAGGGGACTCGGGAGCTACAACCCTATAAAAGAAAAACTAAAACTTATTGAACTTGCGGACCGTTGAGGGGGCAAGAGACCCCGTCCGCCCAGCGCTGCTTTGCTCATTTGCCTTAAATAAAGCTTTTGTACAAACTTTAAAAGAGTTTTACTCTCGTTTACCGATAACAAACGGTCGCTGGAGCCGTTGCCTCTGTCGGTGGCGGTAGCAGCATGAGAGCTGTAAGAACGGGGCTGCGTGCCCCGATTGCAAGGGGGACCCCAGAGTTGGCTGCTGCAAGCACAGCAGAGGACAGCACTGGAGCTGTTAGCTTTGCCTCTGTAGAGAGATCAGCTCCGAGCCTAAGAACGGAGTTGCCCGCTTCTGCCCGGACTAGTCCTGCTGAAACGGAAGTTGAAGGATCGATTCTAACTAACACTGCACTGGGAGCGGCACTGGGTGCTGAAACCGCAAGCACTGTAAAAGTTTTAAAACCGGCCGGTAGCTCTGCGGTTACCATAGCAATAGAGATTGGCGCAAGTGTTGGGGCACAGAGACTGCCCGGAGCGGACTCGGCAGCCCCAGCAGGGGCTGCTGACTCTGCCGAGATGGGAGCAGTCACGAGAGGTTGGCAGATGACGAGTACAAAGGCAGGAACCTGCTCTGCTGACGCAAGCACGGTGGGCGGTAGAGCAATTTCAAGAACAGCGGCAGCGGGACTCCCAGCTCTGATCCGAGGGGCAGTTTCCGGAACGGCCGTTACCACGGCGATGGAGCTGGCCGGCGCAGGGAAAACAAAGTTGCCTGTTCCTAGTGTTGTGGGAGTGAGCATGATCGGACAAAAACAAGCAAAGATTGTCCCAGCTATTCTGACAGGCGAGAAAGCAAGGGAAACCCCAGGAGCGGTCCCGGGGCTGCTTGAGACCGTGGGAGCGAGCACAATGGGACGGGGACAGGCAGACCTTGTCCCGATTGTTTTGGCTGACGAGGAGGCTCTGGCTTTGGCCCCTGCTGCTGTGACACAGGCAGGAGCGGCAGATGCAAGTGCTGTGAAAGCTCTAAGACCGTTCGGCGTGGCGGCACGGGGGAGTGCTGGGGCCACTGGCTTTACAAAGGAGACGGGACCCGGCCCTGCCCCTGCTTTCCCAAGAGCTGCCCCGGGCATGGCAAGCGCGACTGTAGATCGAGTCGCAACAGGGGCATCGGGGGCTGCAACGGAGAGTACAAGCACTGTGAGAGTTTTAAAACCAACCGACAACTCTGCGGTTGTCACAGCAACAGGAGTGCCTGTTCCGATAACAAGCGGAGCAGGACTGGGACCGGGAGTGGCGGAATTCATACAGCCTGTCCCAACGTGGGGGGGGAGGTTTCAGCTGTTTCAACTAGCGAAGGAGCTTTGGCCAGTGTGGCAAACGCAAGGGCGGCAGCTCCCTCGGGAGCAGCGGGAGCTGATGCTGCCCTGAGGGCGGTGCTGGCCTGTGGTGCAGCGAGAGCAAGTCCAGCTGCGGGACAGTCAGAGTCTGGGTTTGGCACGGGAGCTTCCGCCGCTCCGACAGATGGAGCGGGGACCGCAGCAAATGCAGAGGCAGACTGCTCCCCAACTGTAGTCGGTACAGACACAGTTGCCCACGATACCTTGGCAGCTACAGGCAAGATGCCGGCTGAAACTGCAGAAGCTGCAGAAAGAGCTAAAGCAGTGTCTGTAACTGGGGTCCCAGCCCCAATCGACATCGGAGCCTCTGGCTCCGCCATTAGGGGCGGAAACGGAGCTGTCACTCCCCCTCTAGCCCTCCCAACCCTTCACGATCTGTACCTTCCCACCGGGATAGAACTTTCAACACCCACAAACATGAAAGCCGAAACCCGCCGGTGCAGTATATGTAGTAGTTGCAATGGTTTCTCTGACACAGACACAGACACAGACATTTCTGATGACGAAACAGGCTATAGCTCAGAAGAACCACCAGTATACCTTCAGCTCGAAAAACTGTGGGAGAAACAAATCATGGGTGTTCTTTCTATGAAAGGAGAGGACACTAGAGAGGGAGCTGTGTAGATCGGAAGGGAAAACAACTGATTTGTCCCCAACAAGCGAACCTGGAAGAATAGAAACTATCTGTTGACCCCTGTATTCTAAAACTGTTTCAGGCTCATAGCCTGTGAATGTCTCTACCCTAACTCAGTTAGGGGGGAGCTGTGATAAAAACCAAAAGGGGGGGGTACTGTTTTATTTTGAATGTAAACTAATAATGTGTCAGAAGTTGACTGTTTGCAGAAAGCCTTTTCCAGCAGACAGACCTAAAAGCTGTGCCACCAGAACTCAAACTGAGAGTCATAAAAACAACTTCTATGCAGAAGTGAACGAATGCCTTAACAACTGCAAGTGAAATACACCAAGACAAAGAGTTTTGGACTGCAATAAAATCCCTGAAATGAGTCAAGAGTGAGTAAACAAAAGACTAGCATAAAAGCTTCTGATATGGTTGAAAACTGTTGTAAGATCAACCTATGACTTCCAAAGGTGGTACATATACAAAAACCAAACAGTGCTATGATTATTGTATCTGTTTTATTATTTTCTGTTCTATGTTACTTTTGAGCTTTTCTTGTTATTAGCTTAATTGCAGAAGAATTGAAAGCTTACATTGCTTTTGCTACATGAATTGTTTTGAAGTTTGTACTTGCATATATCTTGTTTCAACAGCAGTTTGTAAACACTGTTTAAAACATCTGTGTCTCTTTGGTTACTGCAGCTTGTGAAAAGAATTCCTCCTGAAGGAGTGATTTGATGAAAAGTCCATATAGAATTTTCATGTGATTGCGAAATCATACCTTATGCCTTTAAAGAAATGCTTTCTTACCTACTGTCACCTAAGAATGTGTATGAATGCTGAATTGCATAGAAGAAATCCTGCATTAAGACAAAAGGAGAATAAGAGAGTGGTTTCAGTGCTACGGCAGCAATAGTTTTGTGAAATCCATACGATCCTGAGACCTAATTTACATCATTGTCTGCAATTTTGAAGCAAACTGGTAACATAGTTATTAAGATAACTTGTTTAAATTACTTAAATGCTTTGCTTAAAATCGCTTTTTAGCTTTATTGTTTTGCTGGTGCTCGCATATATAAACGCACCTAACTCAATACATGAGGATACTTTTATCCATGGAAGCAAGAGGTACCTGTATTACCACTCTGTGAAGGTTAAGATGATCGACTGCAGTCTGGGACAGGCTGGAACAGGACAGCCTGCCCCCGATAAGGCCTAGAATCTGTCCAGAGAGTATAAGCTCTCTGTGGTGAGCTACTGGCACTGCCAGGGTGCTGTTTGCATCCAAATGCAGCCTGCTTCAAGTAAGCTCCTGACTGGCCTATTAAATCTGTGACTGGCAGTTAATCACTTTATGTGATAAAAGCACAAGTTCCTCTGACACAGTCAAGATGCAGGAATTCCAAGATTTAGGGTTCCTGTAAAATTGACATCAGACAGAGTCACACTTCATCGACTCCCTATTTGCATAAAGAAAAAGTTTATTTGTGAAATTGTTTAATGGTTTAAGTTCTACTTTACAGAAACTGCAGAAATTCATTGTGTCATCTAAGCCTATGGAACTGGACACTCCTATTCATCTGTTCCAGCCCAAGAACTGAGCCTATATTAAACAATGGGACTGAAACTCCTGCAAGCCAAACAAAAGAACTGTTTCAAATCCAGCAGACCATCTCCATCGTGGTCAGAGTTATTGTCAAGAACCCTGAATTTGCTACCCAAAAGGAAGAAAACCTCTGTTCCTGAGACGAGTAGAACAACAGAGACTGTTACAAATACTGTTAAAATAATGTTTAAGCTTTTTCCTGTCTGTGTTGTTTAATACTACCAGTAACTATGAATTGAATTTAGAACCTAAATTTACATTTGACTTTAGCAAAAATGCACCCAACATTCTTCATGAAAGTGAGTGCTGAATTTGCACTATAGATTCAGCTAAAATTTGACTGAAATTTGGCAACAAGTTTAAATTATATATTGGATAATTCTTAGAGATGTTTCATGAAGTTTGCTTCTACAAGCTTACTTCATAGTTACCAAACTAAACCTGGATAAAACAGCCATTCATGTTAGTAGAATATAATGTTAGATCTGCATAATAGTTTGTTGTATGATTAGTGTTATAAATATTAATCATCTTACTGATATAATGTTAAGTAGTAGAGATTGAACAAGATCTTTGAGTCTTGTCCAATTTCTAAAGGGGGGACCTGATGCCTTAAGGTCCATCTAGTTTTTTGATTTTCTTAATTTTTATAAGCTTTATAAGTAGTTATATAGTAGAAGTAGATTTAGAAGCAGCAGCACTTATTCCCTTACCCTTAGCACACATTCCCCAACCCTATTACCCCATTCTATGCTCCCCATATCAATTCTACCCCCTGAATTCCAGTAGAAATGTTTAGTCTCACTCTGAGATAGACCTGTTCTGTTTTGAGAATGCTTGTACCTTGGCCTAAACCGCAGAGTACAGTCAAACTCCGGGTGACCGTGTACCCTTTGTGCTCTGAAGAAGATGAAGACTGATGAAAAGAGGGTCTCAAAAAGCCCCTAGCCCCAATTCACAAGGGGCGGACCGAAGGTGGATCAGGGCAAAAGCCACAGGGTGGGAACATCTGGGATTGGACAAGCAGTATTATAAATTGTAACATCTGTAACAGAGGGGCATGCGCGCATCTTGTAATCTTATGCCTAGGCACAAATTAAAACCCTTTCCTTATCTCACCTTCGAAGCTAAATTGTCTCGGAGGTTTTTTTCTCCCTGAATTTTCTTTTAGGTATCATCTCCTTTAATTCTAATGCCTTTGAATTTTTGGGTTTTAAGTTTTTTGTAGATTTTAGAAGTAGTTGTGTAGTAAATATCGATTTTTAATATAATTATATAGTCTCTCACACTTTAGAACAGTAGTTAGCACTCACTAAACCCTCTCCCCTATTTCATATCGAATTTTCTAAATTCATTAAGCTTGTTTAGGCTTCTTTCAAGTCAGGTCCTCATTCTGTTTAAGAACATTTGCACCCCAGGCCTGAACAACAAGATACCATCATAGTCAAAGCAACCTTCAAGCCCGGAACCTTGGAGAAGCTCCAAAGACAGTATGTGCCGTGAAGAAGAGGAAGATGAGGAAGAAAGGGGTCTTAGGACCTCCGACTCAATTTCCAAAGAGGCGTGCCAGGGGGAGGATTTGGGGAGGATCTGAGGGGCAGATAGTTCTGGGATTGGATGGACAATACTATAAAATTGTGGAACCCCTGGACACAGGCGCATGTCGTTTATACTCCCGTGGTCAGAGGGCCTTCATTAAAGACCTGCTCTATATCTTACCTCTACTAAATTAGCCTGGAGTTTTTTTGGCTTCCAATCTTAAGGCAACAATTCCCTTTAGAGATGGAATGTGTTGATTTTCACTCTCATTTGTGATGATCCACTCCTGCCTATAAAAGGTGATGTTGTTTTGCAGTGCCGCTGTAAAAAATATTAGATTAGGCATAGGTATATTTAGAAGTACATACTCTTTTATCCATGGTCGACATCATACACAAATTTCAAAATTTGCATTCTACAATTAAGAAAATCAAACGATAGTCCTACACCTTGTTTTCCCCATGAATAAAATGCAAGCATGGGTTGTGTAAAAATAACATTGTCTTACTTTTGGGTGGAATTCCCAACACTTATAGTATATTTAACATGAGCTTAGGACTAAGGCCATTATGTGTTTTGATTATGGGTCAAGGGAAATTGTGTTGTCAGAGCATAGAATAATAGTATAAATACAACCTGTTGATTTGTCATCCTCAAAATTTAGGTTTCCAGATAATGATGCACAGCAGAAATAGTATTACAGGCAAAACTAATGGCAGTATTCCTTGTATACATTCAAGATTGGTGTAGGTTAATCCATTCATACATGTGTAGTTCATTCAGTGTTCCTATGAGACAGAAAAGAAAGGAAATATGCTGAGTAGAAAATGCAACTAGCAGTGTTAATTAAAAAGAGGGTTTTGAGATTCAGGCAGATCCAGTCCATGGAAGGGTTATCCCATTTTGGTCATTTGAGTTCTTATATTTGAGTTCCTTACAAGAAAACATCTCTATTCACTATTTCTAGTGTCAAACAGAAGGGATGTCCACATGAGAACTTGTTGCACTTTCAGATAAAGACAAGAACACACAGGTGGAGTAATTGCCATAACCAAGTGGGAGCTGCCTGAAGGCTCCTCTGTTAGAATGAGCTGGCTGTTTGTCCTGCAGCCAAGGATATTGTGCAGCACAATACATATCTGAAGGCCACACTGTATGTGAAGCATTGTGCAGCACAGCACAACACAGACTTCAGCCTACTTAGGTTAACAGCTATGTGGATGTTCAATAGTCTTCTGGTCAGAATCACTACATTGCACCCTTGATTCACATATAGCTGAATTTTTTTAAAAGATATTCTAATTTGAAGTTTATACCCATAATCCTGGCTAAGGGTCAAACTCCCATGCAGCTGCTCAAGTACTCTCCCTCCTCAATAGATCTAGAGGAGAAAATAGGACTGACTCCTCTACCTCCCCAGTCCAGCATCGAGGGGTTACAGTCAATTGATAACAGTTCCTCTGTGCTGCTCTTTCCACCTCATACTTTTCCCCTGCTCCAGCATGGACTGGAGTTCTTGTCAGGAAAATATGCTGTAGAGTGGATTCTCCAAGGACTGTGGTCCTGTCAGGAAATATCCAACTGCTCTGATGTGGGGTCCTCCATGGGCTACAGGGGAATCTTTGCTCCGGTGCTGTGGACTCCCTCCTCCCCCTCCTTCTTCTCTGACCTTGGTGTTTGTACTGTTGTTCCTCACTCTTTCTTTCCTTTTCTCCTCTGTCTGTGCAGTGGCTTTAGCTGTTTCTTAAATATGTTTTCACAGAGGTGACATCAGCTTAGGTGATTGGCTCAGTGTAGTGGGTTTCTGTGGCTAGGTTTTGATAGTTGGGGTGACTACAGGGGTGGCTTCTGTTAGAAGCCGCTAGAAGCTTCCCCTGTCTGGTGGAGCCAATGCCAGCCAGCTCCAGGATAGACTTCCTGCAGTTGGCCAAGGTCGAGCCAATCAGGAGTGATAGTAATGCCTCCATGATAACATATTTAAGAACAGAAAGTTATTGTGCAGTGAAAATTCCGGCCAGGGAAGAGTGGAGTGAGAACATGGGAACAACAAGGTAGACACCAAGGTCAGTGCAGAAGGAGGGGGAGGAGGTGCTCCAGGCACCGGAGCTGAGGCCCCTGCAGCCTGTGGTGAAGACCATGGTGGAGCAGGCTGTCCCCCTGTAGCCCATGGAGGACCATTGGGGTGCCGAGACCCACCTGCAGCCCATGGAGGAGGACTTGCTGGAGCAGGTGGATATCATGCAGCCCATGGAGAGAGGAGCCCATGCGGGAGCAGGGTTTTCCCCGGTAGGACTTGTGGCCCCTGTGCGGGACCCAAGCCAGTACATCTCATTCATGAAGGACTGCACCCCATGGAGAAGTGATCCATGGGACAGCAGTTTCCTGAAGAACTGTTGCCCATGGGATGGACTCACACCAGAGAGGTCCATCAAGGACTGTCTCCCATGGGAGGGATCCCATGGGAGCAGGGGAAGGACTCCTGTCCCTGAGCAGCAACAGAAACAACAACTGACCATAACCCCCATTCCCTGTCCCCCTGCACTGCTGGGTGGGAGGAGGTAGAACTTCAAAGGAAGGATGGGTGAGGGGAAGGTGTTTTTAAGATTATTTTACTTCTTACTCTTTTGCTCTGATCCTGTTAGTAATAAATTCAATAATATCCCCACTTTGAGTCTGTTTTGCCCATGATGGTGACCAGTAAGTGACCTCTCCCAGCTGTTATCTCAACTCATGAATCCTTTGCTGTTTTTTATTCTCTCCTCTGTCCAGTTGCAGAGGGGAGTGAGAGAGCAGCTCTAGTGGGTACCTGGCATCCAGCCAGGGTTAACCCACTACACTCAGCTTTGGCCTACGGTGGGTCCCTTGCAGAGCTGGCTGGATCCATCTGTCTATGGCACAGGGCAACCCTATGTCACTTCTCACACAGGCCACCCTTGCAGCATCCCTGGTACAAAACCTTGCCATGTAAACTAAATACATATAAATAAACTGGCTGCTTCAAATAATACAACAAGGGTAATGACAAGTAAAACAAATACTGGTTGTGAGAATAAGTGCAGAATAGTAGTGATATTAGGGCTAGGACCACCCCATTTGTCCCACCATTGGGTTCTACCTGATGCCTGAAGCCCCTAATGTTTTTTTATTTTTCTAATTTTGTAAGCCTTATAAGTTTTATAGGTAATAGAAGTAGATTTTAGAAATAAACCCCTTTCTCCCTCCTCCCCGTAGTATCCCTTAGTTTATACATTCCTTAAGCCTCTCACTCCATTCCATACCCCCATATCAACCCTATTCCCATATCCAGGAGATGATGTTTAGTCTTTTAGTCAAGGTAAGCCTGTCTTGTTTGGAGAACGCTTGTATCTTGGCCTAAACCACAGGACAGAGTCAAAGAACTGGGTCACCCTGCTCTCTGTACCCCGAAGAAGATGAAGGATGATGAAGAGGGGGTCCCAAAAGCCCCCCGACCCAATTCCAGGAGGTGGGCCAGGGGGTGGACCAGGCCAAAAGTTAGAGGATGGACACACTTGGGATTGGCCAGATATTGCTATAAATGTAACATCCCGGGCACAGCCCGGGGCGCGCGTCGTAACATCTCTTGCCTTGGCATAATTAAACCCTTTCTTATCTCACCCCAGCTTACGGCTCCTAGATTTTTTTCGTAGCACCAGCTGAGCGGGCATCATACCTCTCATCCCATGTTCTGTAAGCAATGGTGGTGCAAATTTCACCAAACAGTCAGCTGATTGTGTGATGGTAGTAGACAAGGTGGAGTTTTGGTGCAGCTGGAGTGTAGGGGCACCCAGCATTTCATGCTTGTTGATGCACAGTATGCAGTGAGAGAAAGCAGCAGTGTGAGGCTCCATATAGTAGTTTTGAATGAGATAAAACAAAGGACTTATTTTAATGTACAACTTAGTAGGGGAGCAGTATCCTCTTGAATTAGCTCTATGGTTTGACTGCTATATCCCTCCTCTTCCCCCCCCCCCCCACTGGTTTAGCTGGATTAAAGGTGGCAACCTTCCACCTCCTGTCCCCCTTAACATATTTAGCTGATTCATCTGTGAAACAAGCATACTGTTGCTGCTAAGAGGTAAGATGGTCATATGGTGGGGTTTCCTGAACCCAAGCAGAGGTTAACAGCACCAGATTAATTTGAGTCACATCTATTAATCCTATTCTGGCTATTTTTTCCTGCAAGGCGCTGATTTTGTAGGGACCTGTTTTTGCCCAACTGTCTCATTCCCATTTTACAGTGCTCAGATTTTGTGCTCTCTGTGTATTAATTTCCCAGCCATGCACTCATACTGTTTGTTAGGAGGAATGGATTAAAAGCAGAAGACGGACAAGGAGGGTTGTAAATATACTTAAGTGACCTTGCAATTGGGAATAACATTTGATAAGCCTGTATGAACAGCAGTCAGTGATCCTCTAGCATTGGACCAAATTTAATCATAGAATCCTAGAATATCCTGAGTTGGAAGGGACCCACAAGGATCATCAAAGTCCAACTCCTGGCCCTGCACTAGGGTCAACCCCAAGAATCCCACCATGTGCCTGAGAGTGTTGTCCAAATGCTCCTTGAGCTCTGGCAGGCTTGGTGCTGTGACCACTGCCCCGAGGAGCCTGTTCTTCATCCTCTGGGTGAAGAACATTTTCTTAATATGTAACTTAAACCTCCCCTGATGCAGTTTCATAACATTGCCTTGGGTCCTGTCACTGGTCACCAGAGAGAAGAAATTAGTGCCTGCCCCTCAGCTTCCCCTCGTGAGGAAGCTGTAGACTGCTATGAGCTCTCCCTTCAGTCTCCTCCAAGCTGAACAAGCCAAGTGACCTCAGCTGCTCCTCATATGGCTTCCCCTCAAGGCCCTTCACCATTTTCATAGCCCTCCTTTGGACACTAATAGCTTAATATCTTTCTTATATCATGGTGCCCAAAACTGCATGCAGGACTCAAGGTGAGGCCGCACCAGTGCAGAGTAGAGCAGGACAATCCCCTCCCTCGACTGGCTGGCAATGCTGTGCCTGATGCACCCCAGGACACAGTTGGCCCTCCTGGCTGCCAGGGCACACTGCTGACTCATATTCAACTTGCCATTGACCAGGACCCCCAGGTCCCTTTCCACAGTGCTGCTCTCCAGCCTCTCGTTCCCTAGTCTATACACACAACCGGGGTTGCCCCATCCCAGGTGCAGAATCTGGCACTTGTCTTTGTTAAACTTCATACGCTTGGTGATTGCCCAGTCCTCTCATTTGTCGAGGTCTCTCTGCAGGGCCTCCCTGCCTTTGAGAGAGTCGACAGCTCCTCGCAACTTAGTATCATCTGCAAACTTGCTTAGTATCCCCTCCAGTCCTGCATCCAAGTAATTTATGAAGATGCTGAAGAGCACTGGCCCTAAGATGGAGCCCTGTGGAACCCCACTAGTGACAGGTTACAGGCCTGATATAACCCCATTCACTATAACCTTTTGTGCCTGACCCATGAGCCAATTGCTCACCCTCTTCATGACATGCTTATCCAGCTGTATGCTGGACAATTTATCCAGAAGGATCCTGTGAGAGACATTATCGAAAGCTTCACTGAAATCCAAAAAGATTACATCAACTGGTTTCCCTTGGTCAACCAGGTGGGTTTCCTTGACATAAAAGGAAATTAAGTTTGACAAACAGGACTTTCCCCTCATGAAGCCGTGCTGGCTGTGACCAATGACTACATTGTCCTTCAGGTTATTTTTCAATAATTCCCAGAATAATCTTCTGCATAATTTTATCAGTCACTGAAGTGAGGCTGACAGGCCTGTAGTTTTCAGGGTCATCCTTCTTGCCCTTCTTGAAAATTGTGGCAACATTTGCCAGCTTCCAGTCAACTGGGACCTCTCTGGATTCCCAAGACCATTCAAAAATCATTGAGAGAGGCCTCATGATGACATCAGCTCTTTGAGTATTCTCGGATGAATCCCATCAGGCCCCATAGACTTATAGGGATCCAGCTGCAGAAGCAGATCCCACACAAGCTCAAGGTCGACAATGAGTTTATCATTCTCACAGTCTTAGTCTGTCAGCTCAGGGCACTGGAACCCCCTTAGCCCATCATCCATGTTGAAGACTGAAGCAAAGAAAGCATTAAACACCTCTGCCTTATCTCTGCCCCTGTTTGTGAGGTGACCATCCTCATCCTGGAATGGGCTGATGTTATTTCTGCACTGCCTTTTGATATTAATGTATTTAAGAAACCTCTTCTTATTGTCCCCCACATTTCTGGCCAGCTTCAACTACAATTGAGCTTTGACCACATGAATTTTCTCCCTACAGTGACGAGCAGCATCTCTGTAGTCCTCCCATGTTACCTGATCTTGTTTCCACTGGGCATACACCTTCTTTTTTTGCCTTAGGTCCAACAGAAGCTCAGCCAAGTCAACCTTCTGCCTTGTTTGCTTGACTTCCCACATTTTGGAATTTCCTGCTCCTGTGCTCTTAGGAGGTGGTGCTTAAAAAGTTACCAGCACTGATGGACCCCAGCACCTTCAAAAGCATTTTCCCAGGGTACCTTGCTCACTAGTTTCCTGAGCAACCTGAAATCTGATCTCCTCATGTCCAGGGCTGAAGTTTGGCTGGTACTTTTCCTCCTGTCACCAGAGATTTTAAACTCAATTGCTTTGTGGTCACTGTGGCCAAGATGGCCACCAATCGCTACCACTCATGAGATCCTCTCTGTTAACAAGCAACAAATCAAGGAGAGCACCTTTCTTAGTTGTCTCCCTATAGTACGTGTACCATGAAGTTATCATCCAGGTGATTTAGGAATCTTACGGATCTGTTTGTGCCAGCTGAGTTGTGTTCCCAGTTAACATCTGGCAAGTTAAAGTCTCCCATAACAACAAGGTGCCTGTGTCTCCACTTGTGTACCTCTGCCCGGGTGTTGCTTCATATCTATATAAATGATTTCCAGCACTGCTAATTCTCTCAAGCTGTTGGGCTTCATTACCTTCCAATTGCTGACTGTTGGTCCTGTTATTCAAAGCAGTCAAGTAGGAATCTGCTCACCTGGCTGGCAGCTGTAATCTTTTCCCAAGTCTTGAAGTTCTGATGAGGTCAGGGACCAGGTAACTTTGGTTTCCTGTTTGATTTATCTCACTCCTTTTAATTTCTTTGTTGAAGGACTGGCTTTTTGATCTGTCCCCTCCTCTCCCTATTCTCCTCCTCCTCCTCCTTCTTCTTTTTCATCTTCTTCTTCCTCCCTTACTAATCAATGATATGGACCTGTAGCTTGCCTTATCCATTTTTTCCTTTTCACTACCAGAGCAATTACTGTAGTTGTTGTGGTTTGAGTCCCTGTCTCATCCATAGTGTCCTCCAATGCAGTTTGGTCCCTGCCTCAACTACAGTCCTCTGAGAGTACTGAACTGTGGCTCTGTAGCAGGGAGATTGTCGAAACTGAAACCAGTACACTGTTGAAAGCTCAACGAAACAATATTTATTACAAAGAAGTAGCAAATAAAACGAGAAACCAAGAGACTGGAAAGAGAAGGGAAACAAGCCCCCAAGACAACCCCGCACTCACTCAGGTGTTACTTATGAGGTTGTCTTACCCACCCCAGAATGCTTAGAATTCCCCATAGCAGAAGCTGCATCCTCAGTGTCGGCAGGCTCACATGATAACAGGCATCCCTGCCGAGGTAACGTTGTCCTCCGTGTGAAACTTGAGTCCACTCCCAGCAAGAGCTATCTGCTTTTTATATAATTAACCTATGATGTCTACCTGGGCAAGTGTGGTCAGCACTGCCCAGCTAGGGGCCTTCAGTCCCTCCCCCCGTTATGTAAGTGGTACCCCTTCTGTGCATGCATGTGTACATTAGAATTTCCCTGTGCCTGAGTGCTACACCTGGCGGGGTCTTTCCTAAATGAGTCTAGGGGCTTACTTCATCGTCCTCCATTTTCTCCTTCAAATGTCCTTGGAGGGCCATCGGTGTAGCAGACAGATAACATACAAATGCCAAAAATTATGTTTCGCCATTGTTGTTTCTGCCTGTCAAAAACTTCCTACCAAAACTTCTGTGTCAGTTTTCCACCAGAGGTTCTCACCAGAATTTCCCACTGGAGTCTTCCTGCCAAAAGATCCTGTTATTGTTCATGGTTATGATATCTCTTCAAACATCTGAACAAGGCTACATGCCAAAACACCACAGACAACCTCCTTTGAACACTATAAAAGCTGAAGAGAAATTTGGGAAAAGTAGGGAGAGAGGAGTGGGAAAGGCAATTGGCTATAGCAGCTGAGGGTCTCTCCCCTGCCTCGCCCTCACCTTTCATCCTGCCACCGTAAGCTGCCTGCCCGTCACCAGAACATTGGACCTCTGCCGTCTTGAAGTGGACTGGACTGGGACCCACCGTGCCACCCTGACCATATTTCTGAGAGGTACAGCGGGACCGAGACCTCTACACAGCCTGGGACATGGCTGGTGTGAGCAGTGGAGCCCACATCCTGGCTGCATTCCAGAGAACTGAAGCTATGAAAGACCCCCTGCGGCTAAAGAGATAACACCGAAAAGCAGCAGAGACAGAGAAAAAAAAAGGCAGAAAAACTGCTTTTCTCTCCCCCCCCCTCCACCCTACAGACCAGTTCAATGGAAAAGGTAGTTTTGGTGGTAATCTTTTCTCTGCTTCTAAAAGTAATCTTAGCATTTTCCAACCTTTTCTTATTTTTCCTCTTTCTCTTTGTATCTCTTAGCAATTAATAAAAGAGTTTTGGTATCAACAGATAACTTGTATGAGTTGTAATTTTCCTCAAGGGAATATTTGAATCTAAAAGTTCTTTCTGCAATATTTAAGCAGATCGTAACAGTCAGCCAATAGCCAGACTCCAATTAATTTCAGTTTATACAAGATGCTTCCTTCGAGGACGAAGTTCTCGTTTATCAGTGCTTGTTTTCACATAACTTGGCAGGAAAAGAACAGACTCTCACAGGTGGCTAGGCCAAACACAGACCAAAGATAGCAGCATCTAATTAAGCACGAATACATTCCACCGCATGGTCTGCATGTGGACCACGCCACTGTTGAACGACTAGAACAGCATATTGAAATGTTATCTCCAAAACTTTATGTATTAAGGTAAAAAATAAACAAGGAAAACAACATAAAATGCTCATAAAAAAATAAGCAACAACAATAGTCCAAACAATATTCTTGTAATCATGGCCATCCTCAATGTAGAGATCCAAATGGGTTCTAGCTGTCATTCACCTGTAGTTGCTGTGTCAAATGATGCTAGTCGACAATGTGCGATTGGACTGACTTGGAGTAGTCACTTAAGTTCATACAGCACATCCCATTAAATTCTTCACAGCCATGGCCCTGGGCTACTAACAAAATAATCTATAGCTCCTCAGTTTTTAAGCGTTGCACATTGAACCAAATTTACATCTACTAACAAGCCACTTAAAGCCACACTAGTGTCCTAATTTTTTCATTGTTGCTGAAGCGTGTGCAGCTGCTACACCTGGTGTTAAAAAAGAAGCAAAAATTATTTTCTTGGCATTCTAAAACTCAACATTGCTCTTACACTCAGGCGAGAAGCCTGTAGTATGTTTCTGTCTTCTCTAGCTAATAATCCCTGAAATATTAGGTGTTAATATGGTTAGTTCCCCTAACACGCGCGGCCCGCCCCATACAATGGCCAGTAGACTGGCCCATGCCCTGCCACCACAAATCAAAAACCATCCAGGGGGTAGGGCCATGTGGGCATCAAAGGACAATGTTAAGCCACAGGACGTGACATTGCACCATGGTGTAGTGTCTTGATAGAGTTCCTCAGTGGTGTTCACTGACCAGGCAGTGTAATCTCTTGCTACTTACATAGTTGAAATAGGTACAGACAGCACCTGGTGTTTATCTTTTAATTAACTGGAATTCCCAGGATCATCCTAAACCAGTGCCCTGATTCCACACATTCACCTTGTATCATATGGTGGCTATGTTCAGCCACGAGAGAAAAACACACACTATCATGCAGACCGTTCAAAGTGGTTTTCCGCTTTGAGAAATAACATTCTCTCTCTCAAAGCACTTATCCAAAATCAAACCTCCCTTTTGATTCCAATTAACTAAATGCAGGTGCAGAGTAACTCAGCTTTTTCCCACATCTCCCCCTTTTTTGTTCTAACACGCAGGGTTCACTGCGAAGAGGGACAGGACCCAGACTTCTTGTCTTTGGGTTTGTCCGATATGCTTCCAGAGAACTTGAAGTATTAAAAAACAGACAAATTATTAAGAAACTTGCTACTGATGCTGCCATATTACCCAATACACTTGGCTACTGCATGCACGGCCTACACTGAATGGGCCAGTGCAGCAGTAGCCATGGCTGTGGTTATGGGGCCATCCATGCGTGTTCGCACGGATACCTGTATAAGGAGACAGAAGGGGAAGGGGGGGGAGAATAGGTTAGCAGCCCACCCCCCACCCAATTTACTCCCGCTGCCTCAGATGTTGGGTTGGGACCTGTTTCCACTCTGCTTGTCCCTCAATTGCAATTGTAACTGCTTGTTAATCATCAGCTGCCACAATTTCAGCAGCAATGGGGCTCTCGTCCCTGGGAGCTTGATACCATACTCGACCACCTGCAAACCACTTTGTGACTATGGGCATCATGGGCAAGCTGCACACATGGTAAATGTCAACCCATTCCATCGGGGATACTGTGATCGTATGCCCTGTGGTATTTTTCAACCCTATCAATAGTGGTTTTGCTGTATTCCCCTGAACGGGATTTAGCAGAGTCAAGCCTCGGCTAGAAAGTCCTGGTTGTAACACCATATAGTGGAGGATGTTCTCTTGCTGACCTGCATAGGACAGTATGACATCTGTCCAGACCCATTGATCCTGGTTTGCTCCCAGCAACTGTGTTTGTGTACTCGTTAATACGTAGCCTCCTTTTATGGACTTGACCGTAAACATCATGCCACTGGTTGCTGAAATAGAATCCCGTGCTACCCGTGCCAAATTTACCTGAGTTCCTTTCATCAAAACTAATGGGGTTAGAGTTGGTGACATCATACGGTTGTTTAGTACTGTGCTGGTTTAAAGGCAAACCAGCAGGGGAAATGAACCCAACTCAAAAGAGAGATTTATAAGTCAGAATAACAATTTATTAATAATACAATAAATACAATTATACAGACAAACAATTGGTTTTCACTCACAAAACCCAAATGTATAACCCAGCACCCTGGGGCATGAACAGAGTGGTGTTCGTTGGGCCCCCTGAGTCCAAAGTAGAAGGAGAGGGAAAAACCTGTTGGTGAGAGTGCTCTTGCAGTCTGGTCAAGCGTGGTGGTTGCAGTCCAGTCGAGAATGGTGGTCTCAGTCTGGTTGAGAGTGGTGGTCTCACTCTGGTTGAGAGTGGTGGTCACAGTCCTTCTCTGGATCCCACGAGTGGTTAAAAAAGTCCCAAGACTCTAAGATTATATATATATCCTCCGTTTCAGGCAGGAATGCCCAGTACCTCCCTCAGGGCAGGGAGTTCCACAATGGATGTGAGGACAGGAGCATCCTCCTATCTCACAGGCCTCTTAACACCCAGTTTATAGCCTGAGGAGTCAGGCATGCTCTGGGCAGGTGGTGTAAATGGTCTATTGATAACAGTTTCTGGGAAATGGCATGGAAGGCTAAAGAATACAGTTTTGGGTTACACCCATACAGTGATGAACTGGTCCCAGCTGTTCTAACTAGGACAAGTACCCAAACAGCTTCATTGAGATTATCCACCCATTTTTTATATGAATCGTCCCCCAGTCTATGGAGTTGCAGTTTCAGAAGCCCTGCCCCCTGCGGATGATATGGTAGGTGCCACTTCCACGTGATTCCATGATACTGGGCCCATTTCGCAACTGCTTGGTTTTTAAAATGCGTCCCATTATCTGATTGCATTTCCAAGGGTGTTCTGTAGTAGAGTTCAATCGTACTTAAGCACCTTATGGTGATGTGACTGGGTGTGGCAACCACTAGACTAGAATAGGTATCTGCAGCCATGCAGATATAGCATTGTCTGCGATGTTCAGGTAAAGGGCCAGTGAAATCAATTTGCCATATTTCCCCACTGCGCAAACCTCATTTAAGATGCCCTAAGGGTTGCAAGAGCACTTTGTGCTCCCTTAAGAGTTGACACACTGTACACTCACTGAGAACTTGCTAAATCACTGCTTCGGGTAGGAAAACCCCCCGGGCTCCTGCCCAAGCAAGCGTTGCGTCCCGTCCTGCATACCCCGACTTATCATGTGCCCATAGAGCTAAAGTGGGATCCTTAGGACTGGCCACTACTACTTTCTGTACTTTGACTAGGTGGTCAACATGAGCATTCCACTTTGCCATTTCGGTTTCCTGTTTTGTGTGTGCGTCTATATGGAAAACACGAACATCGCGAGCTTGGAGAGCATTCCAGATCTGTTCCCAAAACTCTTTACCCTGGATATCCTTTGTTCCTATTTTCCACATAGGAAATAGATAGCAGTGTCTAATTAAGCACGAATACAGGCTCAATAGGCACAGGTCAGACCCCACTACAGGGCGAGAAGCTGCTCATTTTCATTGGGGTAGGCAAGGCACCCTGCCATGTATCAGGGTGAATTTATGCTGATACTTTTGGTCTGTGTTTGGCCCCAACCACCTGTAAGAGTTTATATTTTCCCTGTCAAGTTCACTGATAAACGGGAGAGAGAGCTTCTTGTATAAACTGTTTTAATTGATGTTCTGTGATTGGCTAATTGTCCTCCAAGGTCACTTGAAGGAGAGATTGAAGACTATAGTGATGAAGTAATGCCCCCAGACTCATTTGGAAAAGACCCCCTGAGTGCAGTATGCAGGCGCAGGGAAAGCCACGCGTGCGCAGAAGAGATACACTTACATAACCAAGGAGTGGGACGGAGGGCCTCTGGCTGGGCGGTGATGACCACTCCTGCCTAGATTGAGGTCACTCAGTTAATTGTATAAAAGCAGATAGCGCTTTCTTGGAGGGAGCTAGCTTTACCTCAAGGACAATGTTGCCTTTGGCAGAGTCGCCTGCCAGTTTGTGAACTTACTGACTCTCCAAGGATGCAGCTTCTGCTATGGGTAATTATAGGCATGATAGGTCAGTAAGATAACTTTATGGGCAACATCTGGGTAACTGGGGAGATCGTGCTGGGGGCTTATTTCTCTCCTCCTTCCTCCCTTTTGGGTTTGTTCGTTTTGTTGGCCACCTCTTGGTAATAAATATTGGTTTCTGTTGAGCTTTCAACGGTGTCATGGTTTCAAGACTTCAGTATGCTTGAACCCCTCCCTAATATACTGCCATCAGGTGATGTGTAAGTTTGCCAGGGTTGATTCCCTGTTCAGGTGTAAAGTCTCAGGTAATGGGAGGTGTCAACCATCCTAGGAACCCGCCCAAATCCTTCCACGCACCCTGCCACCGAGGAACTGGATACCTCAGGGCACATTTCAATATATCATCACCTAAAGTTTGTTTTCTCATACACCAGGATAACACCAGATTCCACGAACTCCATAGTGTACGAACAGTATTAGTTAGCAATATTAACAGTATTAAACAGCTTGCAAAGGATGAGCAAAGACTATGGAACACTTCATTATAAAGCCCTTCATATCAGTCTCGGGCAGGGAGGGGAGGGTGTATTCCTCCATCGTCCTCAGAAGATCACTCCCCCAGGATGACAAAGCCATCAATGCATGGAACCACTGTTTGTATTAACATGTTCCCAAACTCAGCAAAATAGAGATAAGCAGTGCAGCTGAAAAACTCCATGTCCTGCACAGGAGCTTGCTACTCGATAGCTACTGTTACTATAGCCTACTATATATATCTGCCTTTGTCTTGTCCCACGTTCGGGCGCCAAAATTACTGTAGTGGGTTGACCTTGGATGGACACCAGGTGTCCACCAAGGTGCTTGTATTGGGTCTAGCTGAGCTGGAGTTCATTTCCCCATAGTAGCCCTCACAGTGCTGTGCTCTGCATTGGTAGCTAGAAGGGCGTTGATAACATACTGGTGTTTTGGCTACGGCTGAGCACAGCATCAGCACTGTAACATTCCTTCCTCAATTGAGGGCAAGATCCTGGGAGGGGACTCAAGTAGACCAGCTGACCCAAATTGACCAAAGGGATATTCCATACCATATGACGTCAGCTCAGATATAAAAGCTAAGGCAAGGAGTAGGAAGGCATTCATTGTCTCCAATGGCTACCTGATGAGAAACCGTCACATGTACTGAAGTCCTGCTTCTCAGAATTGGCCGACCATCGCTGCTCATGGGAAGTAGAGAATAAACTGTGCTATCTTTCGCTTCACTTCACTTTTGCATGCGCAAGCTTCCACTTTACTTTTTGCTTTAAATAAACTGCCTTATCCCAACCTACGAGTTTTTCCACCTTACTCTCTCCCCTGTCTGACTGGGAAGGGGAGTGATAGAGTGGTTGGGGGTGCACCTGGCATCTAGCCAAGGTTAACCCACCACAGTCGTGGGGCACGATAAAGGCAACTATATATATATATATATTGCATGCTATAGTAACAGTAGCTATTGAATAACAAGATCCTGTGTGGGATACGGAGTTTGCTGGCTGCACTGCTTATCACATTATTTTGCTAAGTTTTGGGAGCATACTAATCTAAACAATGGCTCTGTGCTTTGCTTTCACACTAATGGCCTTGTTATGTTGGGAGAGTTATTTTCTGGGGAGCTATCTGGGAATGATGGAGTAATACATCGTTCTCCCCCCCGACATTGATATAAATGGTTTTATAATGAAGTCTCCTGCACTCCTTGCTAATCCTTATGTGAGCTGTTTAGTAATGTTACTGTTACTAAGTAATACTGTCAGCACATTATGGAGTTCATGGAATCTGGTGTTATCCTGGTGTAGGAGAAAACAAACTTTAGGTGATGATATATTGGGATGCGCCCTGAGGTGCGCACTTCCTGGGTGGCAGGGTGTGTGGAAGGATTTGGGCAGGTTCCTAGGGCATATGACACCTCCCATTACCTGGGACTTCACATCTGAACAGGTATTCAACCCTAGCAAACTTACACATCACCTGATGGAAGGGTGCCTTGTCTACCCCAATCAAAACCATCAGTTTCTTGCCTTGTACTGCGGCCGGGCCTGTGTTTATCAAGTCGCAGTTCAATACTCTCAGAAGACTGTAGTGAAAGCAGGGACCCAAAGTGCAATGGAGGACACTATGGCTGAGACAGGGACTCGAACCACAACAACTACAGTCATTTCCCCAGTAGTGAAATGGAAGAAATGGATGAGGCAAACTACTGGTCCATATCAGGGATTAGTAAGGGAGGAAGAGGAAGAAGGAGAAGAAGGAGAAGAAGGAGAAGAAGGAGAAGAAGGAGAAGGAGTAGAAGAAGGGGACAGGGCAGATGAAAAAGCTGGTCCTTCAACAAAGGAAGTAAAAAAAATCAAACAGGAAACCGAGGTTACCTGGTCCCTGACCTCATCAGACCTCCAGGACTTGTGGAAAGATTACAGCCGCCAGCCCAGTGAGTGGATTCCTGCCTGGTTGCTTTGATGCTGGGATAACAGGGCTGATAGTCAACAACTGGAAGGTCATGAAGCCCAACAGCTGCAATCCTTTGCCAGAGATGGCAAAATTGAAAGACGAATTGGAAAGGAAAGAACAATTTGCAGTCTTTGGAGACGGCTCCTCTTAAGTGTGAGGGGAAGGTATCCATTCAAGGAAGATCTAATGAGCTCCCCAAGAAAGTGGGCCACTGCAGATGAAGGTACCCAGTACTTGAGAGAATTAGCAGTGCTGGAAATCATCTATAGTAACCTAAGAAGGGATGACACTCCCAAAGACCCAGAGGATGTTCCTTGCACGATGACCATGTGGAGGAAGGTGGTTCAAAGTGCCCCTGCGTCATATTCTAACAGCCTGGTAACATTATATTACCCAAAGATGGATCCACCAGCTGTAGAGGTGATGTCCTCGTGGCTTCGAAACATGGAAGAAACTCCCACAGGCCAGCACTTCAGCTCTCAGGGGCAGCCCAAGAGATCAGTCCCCTCCTGCCCCAGTCAGAGGGAAAGGAAGCCCCAAGCACAGGCCACATGGTGAACTCTGGCTCTTTCTGTGTGACCGGGGGAAGACATGAAGAAGTGGGTTGGTGAACCCACCTCTAAGCTGGAAGCCCAAGTATGTGAATTAAGAGGGAAGAGAACTGTTAAGAAGGGGTCACCCAGGAAAGCTGTCCATGTAACTGCCGTAAAGACCCAAAAAAGAAATCGGCGACCTCTCAAACGTAAAAGGACTGAGACCAATTCCTTTGATCCTAGTGAGGGGACCTCTGGTCTGGCATTGCAAAGGTCAGACAGTGAACACTCTGACCTGTTGGAGGATACAGATTGTGCGTGAACAATTTGTATTGCATTTCTGTAAGCCTTGCCTTGGCATAATTGGGTGCAGACAGTAAAAAATACTACGCAACTAATATGGCTGCAGGCCTTGTGCCAAGGTGAAGGAGGAGTTCTTTTGACAGGTAAACAAGTTTTATGGACACCTGCTGTGATCCAATTAGCACTGTACAACAAAGTATGTTTTCCTTACGTATCCCATATAGCTTTGAGGAGAATCACGTCTGTGTGTCATAAGCAGTATATAAGCTGTCTTTCTTCTAATAAAGCCGACATTTTGCCGACCATAATGGTCTGTGAGCATCGGTCCATACCCCTCCGTCAATACTGACCAGGAACAGGAATAGAGGGTCCCTGCCTTCGGCCAGGAGGAGGAAAGGGATGATTGGGTCTACTGGACTGTGTGGATTTGATGGCCAGGCACATCGGATCCACAGAGATATAGAGCTTTGGTAGACACAAGTGCACAGTGCACACTGACACCGTTGAGGCACAGAAGTGCAGAACCCATCTGGATCTCTGGAGTGACAGGGTGTCTTAGTTTAACGAGACAGAAATGTTTCCTAAGGAGGGTGAGTTATGAGGAAGACCAAGTTTCCTCCTCTAAGCAATTGTAAATCTGAAATTAAGAGGGTCCAGTTGAGGAAATGTGGAGGAAAAAAAAATTAACAGCCCTTTATTAAAGGATATATATGTATAGGTCAGAAGCAGCTCTGCAGCATTTAACATCCTGCTTTGCAGAGGCTGCTGATCTTTTTGGGCTAGAAGTCAGCTTGAAGAAGACAGAAGTTTTCTTCCAACCTGCACCTCAGGAAGTCTTCCATCATTCCCACATCATCATTGGCGAATCAGAACTCAAGTCAGTCCAGCAGTTTAATTATCTGGGAAGCATCATCTCCTCAGATGATAAGATTGACAAAGAGATAGACAACAGGTTAGCAAAGGCATATAGAGCTTTCGGAAGACTCCATAAAAGAGTCTGGTGAAATAAACACCTGAAGAAAAGTAAAAAGATTAGTGTTTACAGAACCATTGTACTGTCTACTCTTTTATATGGGTCTGAATCATGAGTCATTTACCGCCACCACTTGTGACTCTTAGAACGCTTCCATCAGCGCTGCCTTCGTACAATCCTAAACATCCGCTGGACTGATTACGTGACTAATGTGTCTGTTCTTGAACAGGCAGTGGTTACGAGTACTGAGGCCATGTTGCTGAGAACACAGCTGCGTTGGGCAGGGCATGTCTCCAGGATGAAGGACTACCACCTCCCCAAGATTGTGCTCTATGGTGAACTTGGCACTGGTTGCAGCAAGAGAGGAGCCCCAAAGAGGAGATACAAGGACTCCCTGAAACAATATCTCAGCTTTGACCATATTGAGTATCATCATTGGTCTACTCTGGCCTCCAATCGGGAGACGTGGAGACACACTATACATAACGCTGCTGCTTCTTTTGAGAACACATGCAGAATCATTCTTGAGGAGAAAAGATAATGCAGAAAGAACCGTGTCTTACGAATACTGCCTAAGGAAACTTTCCACTGTGCCTTTTGCAACTGGACTTGTCTATCTCGCATTGGCTTTTTTAGCCATCAGCGTACTTGTAGCAAGTGTGGATAGAATCCTTCTCAAATCTTCGTTCGCGAAGCCTAGCCATGATGATGATGATAGCAGCACACCAAAAGAACAAAATCAAACAACAGTCCTGCACCCAAATTCCCACCCAAAACCAGTTCTTTTTGCCTTTTGGTGCAATTCCAACCACGACCAGCAGGGGGCACTGTTGGATCTCTGGAGAAGTATAGTCTGCAGTTGCTCTGTGGTGGTCGGCAGGGGGCGCTGTTGACAAACCCCACATGGGAAATGGTGGATCTCAACTGTGCTGGGTGCCTTAAGACCCCGAGGTGGGTCCCCCATCCTCAGCCGCAAAAACGGCAGCTAGCAAGGGACCGGGATGTCAGTATGTCCAATGAAGAGCGGGGAAACCCAGGAAGAAAGGGAAAAAACTCACAAGATGCTGGCAGTTTCCATGACAGCAGAGGTGGGGTGTGGCTCCCCAGGGATTCTTACTGGAGAGCGAACAGGCACTTCCTGATCCCTGGCAGCTCCGAGGGGGGCTCACAGAGTTCTGCCTCTTGTCAGAGTTGTTCAGCATATCAACAAGACAGTCATTAAGGTCTATACCGAGCAATCACCAAAACCTGAAAAACTCCTTGTCTGAGTTTAACAAGATTACAATTTAGAAATTAAGAAACTTCAGGTGGAAGTGTGGAAAAGGAAAAGAAACAGCTTTTTATTAACAAAATCTGAATAAACAACAAATGGTGCAATCAAAAACTTTCAGAAAAAACAAAACAAAGTCCCAATTCCCCAGGTGGGGGGGAGAAACCTGCGGCAACCTGGAGCGGGGAGAGGGGGGGCGAAACTGAAGGCAAAATGTCCCAGCAGGTCAAGAGCTGCTCGCAGCTACGTATCTTCGCAGTCGCTTATGGCTTCGCAGCCAGGAATGAAAGAGTCCTTTTTCCCACAGGCAGTCTTGAAAGCAGAATACCTCGCTCTGAGATGGGTCGGTCTCTCTCTCAGTCGTCCTCCGCAAGGTGTCCCATGGGGAAAAAACTTCCTCCCCAGAAAAGAAAAAGGGGTGACTGAAACCGGGCACCTGCCCTGCTCTGTCGGTCGGCCGACAAAAGCCAAAAACCTCCCAACAAAAGACTCTCCAGCCCTGCCGCCCAGCAAATGCATTTTCAGAGAGACCTCCCCCTCCCCCCACTCCCACGCTGCCCAGCACATGCGGCTTCCCTCCGTTCTCTCCCCCACCTGACTCTCCCAATCCTGTAAGAAACAGATTGGGGGGGAAAAGGGGCCCTTGGAACAAATTCCAACATCTCTTTTCAAACCTATGACACTCATCTCCACCCTCAGTCAAGCAGTTTGTTATCGGTAACAAGAGCAAAACTCTTTTAAAGTTTTACAAAAGTTTATTTAAGGCAAATGGGCAAACAGCGCTGGGCGGATGGGGTTTTGCCTCCCCTATACATTCAGCAAATTCAATAAGTTTCAATTTTTCTTTTTATAGCCCCAAATCTCCTCCCAGGTCTCTGGTTACCAGTTCATTCTGCGCATGTTCTGTCTTTGTTACCAGGGAATCTTCCCTGTTTCTTGTCTTCCTTATCAGCTTCTCTTGGCGTCTTCTTTCTGGCCACCTCCTTCCTCTTATCAGATTGTGTCTGCTAAGGGTGTCTTGGTTGTTAGGGGCCTCCCTTCTGCTCTATGTCTCCTTTGACAGGTTCTACTGCAGTTGCTAGGGAGAATACTTTCTACATAGATAGTTAACATCTAGAGGTAACATAGTAGAATATAATTCTTCATGATAACATAACATCACAGTTCACAATTACAGTATTACAAATATAATTTGATAAGCAAATTATCTCTTTT
>NW_020921694.1:0-2499 GCF_003984885.1 Neopelma chrysocephalum
CCAGAGCAGAGCTCAGTCCCTGCCCCTCCTCTGCCCCTGCCCAGGCACTTGGAACTGCAGGGAGGTCTCCCCTCAGTCTCCTCTGCTCCAGCTGAACACACCAAGTGTATCCAGGGACAAGCTCCTTCCCCAGTCACTGAATGGAGCAGTAGTTGACTCCTCCTTCCAGCCCTCAGTTGTTTAAGTTTCAGCTGGATCCTCCAACAGACAGAGGACCTCTGGAGGACCTCAGCACCTCTGGGGTGCTGAGAATTCCTCAGCCCTGGCAGCATCTCCATCTCATCCTCGTGTATCTGTAACAAACAGCGACAGACCTGCTGCAGGATGACTTGGACGTTGTCAGGCACCAGTTTGAAATCCCTTTGTGCCTCCCTCTGACTGACAAAGTTCTTGTGGCTTCTGGTCCCTGCTTTGGGCCCTGTGCAGGCTGTGCTGTTCCCTGCTGTTCCTCACCATGTTCACACAGGTGGCAGATGTTGTACCTCACTGTCTAACAAGTTAATTTTTGATAATTGGCAGAAGTGTTCAGAGCAGGAGCATGTGTGTGTGATGTGCTGGGAGATGTGCTGATGACAGGTGGGATTCCAGCAGGGAAGGGGATGCTCAGTGGATACCCCATGCTGTGCTTTATCCCTTTTTGGCACTGATGTCCTGCTCTTGAATTTTTCTATTGCTAGTGTAGGGTTGAATTAATATAACCAGGTAGCCATGCTTATCTCTCTTACTACTTCAAAATTTCCCCTCAAACCATCCCGTATGATCCTTATCCATCTGTATCATAAACTAGACTTTAGTGTATAGTGAGGTCTCAACTTGGCATATTTAGATTTACCATAATTTAAATAATAACTGCTTGATCACATTGCTGGTCATGTGGTCACTTTGGAAAAAAAAAGTGTTTGTGGGAAAACTAACACTTTCTTCCCTTTGTAACACATATTACCAAAATTATCTAAAAATCACCTGTACCTAGGGAGGCTGTACTGATTTTTTTTGCTGGGGAACTTCAGCATGGGAATGACTCCAAGTGTGTGTGCACAGTGGTATCAGCTGTTTGTCACTACTTTGAGGGACAACTCTCACACAGTGTTCTGTTTCCTTACATAGAGAACCAAAACCATCCAGAGCAAACAAAATAACAAAAATAACCCTTCCTGAGTACACTTTACACTTTCAGGACTCATTTGTAAACTTCCTTTCTCAATATTCCTGAAAAATTGTTATTGTCCCAGCACTACCAGGAGCAAACCACAGTGGGGAGTTTGTTTTTGAGCCTTAGGCAGTTTCCTGAACTACATTTACCCTTTGATGACCTTGCTTGTTAACACTCTAATTTGTAATTTGTGTCTCTGAAAGGAGTCCTCTCCCAATACCTGTTGCATTAAATCCACCTTCCGAACAATATGGCACTTTTAAATAGCACAGTTTGGCTTCCCTTCTTTAAATTACATTTTCCCTTTGTTACTTATGCAAACCTGTCATATTCTATTGCTCCATTCATTGACTAAAGTACCTTTAATATATGCCAGACCCTCTGACCCTTTCTGTTTTTCTTTCTAGTTTTTCTATTTTAACATGGGATGACCAAAACTGGCAGAAACAGGCAGAAATCTGAGCACGGATGTGGCCAGAGGAGATTTGTAATTTTATTCTTTATATATAGATAAAAACCCTGGAATTCCTCTTGTTTTTTGAGGATAACTGTGATGTGATTTTTTTTGCCTTATTTCACCAGGTTTCATTAAAACCATGGGCAATCCCTTAATCTGAGCTCTTGGACTGTGAATGCAATAAATGCTGAGCAGTGCAACGTTTGTTCCTGCCATGAAAACCAGCCTTTTTTTCTCTGCTGTATCCATCAGGAAAGTTTAATTTCTTCAGATATGCATAAATTCAAATTCTCTCACTGACTCGTGTAATTAATAATTTTTGGTCTAACAGTTCTTTAGAATTGCTTACTTTTGGTTATTTAAAACACCTAATTGATTGAACAAGTTTTTGTTTATTAATAAGAACATAATTCTCAATCACATTTGTGACACAAACACTGGTGAAATGTAAAAACCCTTTTTCATGGAAACGCAGCAGTGTTTGTGTTTTTTAATTCCCTTAAATATTCTTGCCAATAAAATACTGCGAAGAAGAGGAGAGGCAGATTTATTAATTACTGTTTGATAGAGTCAGCTGAGACTCTGGGGAAATGGTTTCTTCTAAACTTGGCCCTCAGTCCAAGAGAGACATGGAGGGGCTGGAGCGTGTGCAGGGAAGGGAACGGAGCTGGGAAGGGGCTGGAGCAGCAGGAGCAGCTGAGGGAGCTGGGGGGGCTCAGCCTGGAGAAAAGGAGGCTCAGGGGGGACCTTCTGGCTCTGCAACCCCCTGACAGGAGGGGGGAGCCGGGGGGGGTCGGGCTCTGCTCCCAGGGAACAAGGGACAGGAGGAGAGGGAACGGCCTCAAGCTGTGCCAGGGGAGGGTCAGGTTGGACATCAGGAGGAATTTCT
>NW_020921695.1:0-350 GCF_003984885.1 Neopelma chrysocephalum
CCATGAATCCCTCAATCCCAGGAGCCAGGAACCCCTTAATCCCAGGAGCTCATCCCTGAATCCCTCCATCCCAGGACCTCATCCCTAAATCCCTCAATCCCAGGACCTCATCCCTACATGCCAGGAGCTCATCCCAGATTCCCTCCTTTCCCCTCCAGACGTCTCCTTCCTCTCCTTCTTCTTCCTTCCCCTGGAGCGGAACCGGAGCGGTCGCTACGAGTGGGAATTCCCGTTCCTGTCCCGAAACTTCCTGCGCTGCGACGACCGGCCCGTGGGTTTCACCCAAATCCTGCCCGGATCCCTCGGGAATAATTCCCCCCTCCTGTCCTACTGCGGCTCAGCCCTGAATC
>NW_020921695.1:360-761 GCF_003984885.1 Neopelma chrysocephalum
CTGCGGCTCAGCCCTGAATCCCTCCATCCTGGGAGCTCATCCAGGAATCTCCTAATCCTGGGAGCTCATCCATGAATCTCTTAATCCTGGGAGTTCATCCCTGAATCCCTTAATCCCAGGAGTTGATTCTTTAATCCCTCCATCCCGGGAGCTCATCCCTGAATTCCTCCATCCTGGGAGCTCATCCATGAATCCCTTAATCCTGGGAGCTCATCCATGAATCCCTCCATCCCAGGAGCTCATCCAGGAATCTCTTAATCCTGGGAGCTCATCCCTGAATCCCAGGAGCTCATCCCTGAATCCCTCCATCCTAGGAACTCATCCCTTAATCCCAGGAACTCATCTCTGAATCCCTCTATCCCAGGAGCTCATCCCTGAATCTCTCAATCCCAGGAGCTCAT
>NW_020921695.1:771-986 GCF_003984885.1 Neopelma chrysocephalum
CCATGAATCCCTCAATCCCAGGAGCCAGGAACCCCTTAATCCCAGGAGCTCATCCCTGAATCCCTCCATCCCAGGACCTCATCCCTAAATCCCTCAATCCCAGGACCTCATCCCTACATGCCAGGAGCTCATCCCAGATTCCCTCCTTTCCCCTCCAGACGTCTCCTTCCTCTCCTTCTTCTTCCTTCCCCTGGAGCGGAACCGGAGCGGTCGCT
>NW_020921696.1:0-861 GCF_003984885.1 Neopelma chrysocephalum
CTCATTAAGAAAAGAGAATCTACAGGCAGGAAATTCCAAATTAAAGTCAAGGGTTCTGACAAGGGCACCGTGACAGGGGCAGGAGAGGAGGGTGACAACCCCCCCAAGGAAGAACCCAGCGAAGCAGCTTTGAAAGCCACGGTGGTCGACCTGGAGGTCGGGGAGTTTCGGGGCCACAAGGTCTCGGTGTGGGACCTGCTCCACTCCCAGTATATCCCCGAGGAGAACAGGAAGGAGCTGCTGGAGCTGTACGGGGCGGGGGAGTTGACCCTGGAGCAGGTGAAGAGCGTCGTCACCACCATCGTGAGCAAGGCAGCGGCAGCGAGGGCAGAGAAAACGTCACCCATGGGTGGTCCTGAGGCAGATCCTGAGGGCACAGAGGCTGAGCCCACCCCCCTGCACGGGGACAGGGCCTGGGAAGAGACCCTGAAGGCCACCCCAGTCGAGGGGTCGGTGGGTGAGTTCCAGGGGAGGCAGGTCTCGCTGTGGGACCTGCTCTTCTCCAGCTACATCCCCGAGGAGAAGAGGCAGGAGCTGCTGGGGCTGTACCGTGAGGGGACACTGCCCTTGGAGCAGTTGACGCTTGTTGTCACCACTCTCATTAAGAAAAGAGAATCTACAGGCAGGAAATTCCAAATTAAAGTCAAGGGTTCTGACAAGGGCACCGTGACAGGGGCAGGAGAGGAGGGTGACAACCCCCCCAAGGAAGAACCCAGCGAAGCAGCTTTGAAAGCCACGGTGGTCGACCTGGAGGTCGGGGAGTTTCGGGGCCACAAGGTCTCGGTGTGGGACCTGCTCCACTCCCAGTATATCCCCGAGGAGAACAGGAAGGAGCTGCTGGAGCTGTACGGGGCGGGGGAG
>NW_020921697.1:0-12195 GCF_003984885.1 Neopelma chrysocephalum
CCCAGGCCCCGAGCTGAGGACGGAGAGCCCGGAGGACAAATCCCCCCATGAGACCCTGGTGGGAGAGGCCGTTTTGAAGGGCTCCACGGTGCAGGAAGGCAACAGGGAGGAAAAGGGCCGGAGATCCCCCCGCAGGAGGGGCTCCAAAGCCAGCCCAGGGTGCTCTGAGGAGGAAAGACCCAGCCTGTGCCAGGAAAGCAGCTGGAGCTTGAGGGGGAGCTTGGACCTGGTGGTCCCTGAGCAGCCTCCCAGCAGGCAGAAGCCCTTCAGGTGCTTGGAATGTGGGAAGAGCTTCAGGAAGAGCCCCGACCTGCTCCGACACCAGCACATCCACACTGGGGAACGTCCCTACAGGTGTGGGGAATGTGGGAAGAGCTTCAGGACCAACTCCACCCTGATCCAGCACCGTCGCATCCACACTGGGGAACGGCCCTATTCGTGTGGCGAATGTGGGAAGAGCTTCAGGCAGAGCTCCCACCTGATCCAACACCAGCAAATCCACACTGGGAAACGACCCGGGAAAGGGGTGGGAGAGGAGGGCTATAGGGAGGGGGGAGAGCGGGAGGGGTGTTGCCGTGGCGGCCGGAGCTTGAGCCATAGCTCCGAGCTGGTGGTCCCTGAGCAGCCTCCCAGCAGGCAAAAACCCTTTAGGTGCTTGGAATGTGAGAAGAGCTTCAGGACAAGCTCCCACCTGATCCGACACCAGCACATACACACCGGAGAATGGCCCTACACGTACAGGGAATGTGGAAAAAGCTTCAGTAACAGCTCCAACCTTCTCACCCACCAGCACATCCGCAGTGGAGAACAGCTCTACATATGTGGGGAATGTGGGAAGAGCTTCAACCGAAACTCCAAGCTGATCCGACACCAGCGCATCCACACTGGGGAACGTCCCTACATGTGTGGGGAATGTGGGAAGAGCTTCAGTCACAGCTCCACCCTCCGCACCCACCAGTACATACACACTGGAGAACGTCCGTACACGTGTGGAGAATGTGGGAAGAGCTTCAGGTACAGCTCCACCCTCCGCACCCACCAGCGCATCCACACTGGGGAACGGCCCTACACGTGTGTGGAATGTGGCGAGGGCTTCAACAAAAGCTCCAAGCTGATCCGACACCAGCACATCCACACTGGGGAACGTCCCTACACGTGTGGGGAATGTGGGAAGAGCTTCAGGGACAGCTCCACCCTCCGCACCCACCAGTACCTACACACTGGGGAACGGCCCTATACATGCGGGCAATGTGGGAAGAGCTTCACGAAGAGCTCCCACCTCCTCATCCACCAGCGTATCCACACTGGGGAACGTCCCTACAAGTGCTTGGAATGTGGGAAGAGGTTTCAGCAAAGCGCACATCTCCTCCTGCATGAGCGGACACACACGGATGAGAGGCCCTTCCGCTGCACCGACTGCGGGAAGGGCTTCAAGCACAACTCCGCCCTCGTCAGGCACCGGCGCATCCACACCGGGGAGAGGCCCTACAAGTGTGGGGAGTGTGGGAAGAGCTTCACCCGCAGCTCTTACTTGACCTCACACCAACAGACCCACAAGTAAGGGAAAGCCCTACGAGTGCCCCAACTGCGGAAGAGCCTCGGCTGATGCTTCCACCCCGAATGAAGCCCCTGATGGTGAGGCAACCCCTGGAGTCCAGTGACTGTCAGTCCATCCCTTTCGACCACAAAGGGCCAGTCCCCTTTCACGGGGGCAGCTTCTTCCAACAGAACCCTTCTTGGGGTGTGTGTGGAGATTCCTGCCTTGGCTGGAGACCCCCCAAGGTCACCGCTGGAGGTTGAGAGCAGAGATCTCCCCAGGAGCTTTGGTCTGAGGGAGTTCCATCCATCTTTAATTAAGAATTATTGCTTTTGTGCCAGCTTGAGTAGAATTGCTTCAACAATTGCTTTAGTGTAGAGCACTGTCCTGTCCTATCCTGTACTCCTGGTAGTTTTAGTGTTTCTGTTGTGTAGTAAATAATTCTGATGAAGATCTTTTGTCTGATCATTTGTAACCCTAAATAACTCATTTCTATCAATAGATCTGATTTGCCATCATTAAAACCTGGGGGACAAAGTGTTTCACTCACAGCTCTGTAATTCCTCTAAACTGAAACTGTTGTCATAATCCAAGGCTGAGATTGAATCCAGCAGCCCCCAGCACCCCAGAAAAGGGGTTAGGTGGAGTCCTGGGTGGGCTTTGAGTGTGTTTGGGAGTCTTTGAGGGGCCGTGGGAAGGTTTTTGGGGGTCCCAGCACCTTTTGGTGTGAGCTGGGTGCTTTATTGAGTGGCAGGTGCCCTCCCAAATCCCACCCAGAGCGGGTTGACACGGGGGGACACAGGGGGATCCCCATTCCCGATCCATCTCAGGCCGGTTCTGCCCCCCCCAAACTCAACTCCACCCCTTGGGATTCCCCCAAGCCCCTCCTCCACTGCCCCCAATAACCGGGACTGGGCAGGAAGCGGGGAGGGCCCGGCGGTGTCTAACAGAGATAAATCAAGGCAGATCTCTCTCTTTCTTTTACCCCCTGGGCAGTGACCATCAAGAGGCGTCCCTGCTTCACAGCAGAAGCTCCACACACTTCAACAAAGTCTGTGGAAGAATCTGCTCTATGAAAGGTGGCCCTGGGCTTTTATACTTATTCAGTGATGGATCTCCAGTCACATATTGCCAGGCCAGTGAGCAGCTGATCTGTCAAACTCTGCTTCCAAAAGCAGGATGTGTATTGGAAGGTTGGGGAACCAGGCTGGGTTTGGCACAATTCAACACTAAACCAATCCCTTTGGCACCAGCAGTAACTCCCCACAGAGAGCTTGCATTGCTTGCATTCTCCCATCAGATTCTTTTCCAGGTAGAACATCCTGCTACAAGGAGTCTGTTACCACCTGCCCCAGAAAGGAGGGGGTAACCCAGGTTCTTATTAATAAATCCCTTGGGGTGGATTAGAGTGAAACGACACTTAACAATGAGTGTTTGAAAATATATATATATGCAGGGTTTATTTTAGAACACTTTTGTTTCAAAGGTAAACAGGTATGTTGCCATTTTGGGTGTTACCATCTCTATCTCTCATCTACAGCAATATGGCATAAAGAGAACCTTTAGGGAAAATGCGTAAGGGAGAGCAAGGAAAGACAGGAGAAGGGTGAGGGAGAGTAAGGGAAAGCAAAGCTGAGAGTGGAAAGATGTCTATAGTCACTGCCCACGGGGTCCAGCGATGGAACTTGGGAGTTGCAGCTTCCATGTCTGTGAGTTGAAGTGGTGGCCTTGATCCATTGGGGATGGGGGAGGGAAGCCCCCACACTGCAAGAAGTTCTGAGTTATTATATCCATGGATGGTGTCCCGGGCCATGCCACGAACCCCCAACATCTCCTGGGCCTGCGCAGAGTTCCCATGAGGGGCCTGGGAAAAGGGTTTTTCCTGCCTTCCAAGGTTGGCAGGGGGGGGATGGGCTTTGATGGGCCATCAGAGGTATAATGCAAAAGTCCTGCAGAAGCCTGCAAGAGTCCCTTGGCAATCCTAGAATGCATAAATCATGAACCATTTCAGTCTCTGACACCACCTCGTGATTTATGCATTCAATAATTTCTCTTTTGTTGTTCGTTGTGAATCTTCTTTGTGGGTGGTGCCTTTTGTGTAGTGGACAGAAAGAGAGAAGAGTAAAGAAAAGGAAGAGATAGATAAGTCTTTTCCCAGTGCAATGCAATTCCCGAAAAAACCCCAAACCTTACAGTAAAATAGTAAGCATATGGGACATAACAGGATCTCAATAGCTACAATCAAATTTCCTAACACTAACAAAGTTACAAACATCAGGATTTAATACTGACCCAAATCTAATTTTCATTAGCCACTGTCTCCACCCCGTGAGTAATCAGGTATCCTTTAATGCATGGTGTGTGTGAGGGATTCTATAATAATGTGTCTGTTAGAGGGGCCAATGTGTCTTGAAATTGGACCTGAAATTACACATCAGTTCTTATGCAAATACATTGAGTTACTTGGGAGTTGGTACGAGGCCTTCTTATATTCTCTTCAGGTAACACTTTCCTTTCTTTTGTCTCGATTTAGTTTAATTTCTTAATATTTTGAGAAATTTAGCCAAATATAAAATTTGATGCCTTCTGAGGCAGAGGGTTGTGCAAGTTTGGAGCTGGCTTCCTGCCAAGTCTCCGAAACTCGACAACAGGGTCTCCTTCCCAGAGAGGGAAGGAAAAAAAACCGAAAAACCAGGCAGCCAAAAATCTAGCAAAAAAAAAATATATATTTTATGTATAAAACAGAGATATACAATGAGAATTATATATATGAATCTATGACCCCAAATAGCTTCCCGAAGGGAAGAGGGGGAAGGGAGAAGGGAAAAGGATAAAATTGGGTGAGAAGGGACAAAAACGAAACAAATCTACACAATCTAAAAACCCAGCAAAGCGGAAGAATTGGCAAGAGCTCACCACTTCCCTTGAAAGAAAACAGTACGTCTGGACACGGCCCAGCACTCTCTCCTCACATGTGGCCGATAACAGCAGTTACTGTAGGCCTCAGCTCCAGATAAGCCAGGCCCAGACAGGGACCACCGTTCTCCAACCTCGCCGGAAGAGAAGAGAGCGAGCTCTCTTATCAATGCCTTATTTATACCCTAGGTTACGTAAAGGAATAGCATGGAATACTTCCTTGGTCACTTTCCTAGTTCCTTCCTGGTTACAAGCTGGTCTCCAGGAAGGCCTAGACTGAAACCATCACATTCTCCACCCCTTATTCCATACTATTTCTTTACGTAACACCTATATATTGCGTTTGTCTCTATACCGCGCATATACATATATACATATATAGTCCATGTTTATTTTTTCTCGAAGGCTGTCGTCTGTCGTTGAAGAACAGCACCAACAGCAGCTCGGTTTGGGTTCTTGGCCCTTTCATCATAATCACAGTTCTGGTTTAGGGCTGGCTCATTGGTTTGGGCTGTGTCATCATTGGTCATCCTTGGATACATGTATCGGCTTTGTTCAGGTCTTTTTCGTCTGGTGTCTGGTCTCCTGTAAAATACAACTCAAGCCACAGAATTAGTTTTTCCCCAGGGTTAGGTTTCCTTGGGGCACACATTGGATCTCTCCATCCTTCCTCATAACCCACTAGGTATATCCGGGCCCTTGAGCGAAAACAATCCCACGAATGGGTTTGTCTTGGCCTGAGGGAGGAGTGATCCAAACGGCCCTACCTAACATACCTTTTAGATGGATTGCTGGAACTTTGTCTCCATCTACAGTGTGGAGGGATTCTGCTTGGGCAGGACCAGCTCGGTTGACTGAGCCTCGGGTGTTGACTAGCCAGGTGGCCTTGGCTAAGTTCTTGTCCCAATTTTTGTAAGTTCCCCCACCTAGTGCCTTTAGAGTCGTTTTCAACAGTCCATTACATCTTTCTACTTTTCCTGCAGCAGGTGCATGATATGGAATGTGATATACCCGTTCAATACCATGCTCCTGTGCCCAAGTGGCCACTAGACTGTTCTTGAAATGAGTCCCATTGTCTGACTCAATGCGCTCTGGAGTGCCACGTTTCCACAGGACCTGCTTCTCAAGGCCTAGGATGGTGTTTCGGGCTGGTGCATGCGGTACCGAATATGTTTCCAACCATCCTGTGGTTGCTTCCACCATAGTAAGCACATAGCGTTTACCTTGGCGGGTCTGTGGCAATGTGATATAATCCACCTGCCATGCCTCTCCATACTTATACTTCTCCCAACGTCCACCATACCACAGGGGCTTCAGTCTTTTTGCCTGCTTAATAGCAGCACAGGTTTCACAGTCACGGATAACTTGAGAGATGATATCTTTCGCTAAATCCACCCCTCGGTCTCGTGCCCATCTATGAGTGCCATCTCGGCCCTGATGACCCGAAGCATCATGGGCCCATCGAGCTAGGAACAACTCTCCCTTCTGCTGCCAGTCTAGGTCTGCTTGTGAGATCTTGACCTGTGCAGCTCGGTCTGCCTGTTCATTATTAGCATGTTCCTCATTAGCTTGCTTCTTGGACACATGGGCATCCACATGGCGGACTCTTACATCTAGTGTCTTCGCTCTGGCAGCGATGTCTAGCCACAGATCAGCAGCCCAGACAGGTTTCCCTCTACGCCTCCAATTCATCTTTTTCCACCGGTCTAGCCATCCCCATAGGGCATTGGCTATTATCCACGAATCGGTGTACAGGTAGAGCCTTGGCCATCCTTCTCTCTCTGCGATACCTAGGGCCAATTGGACACTTTGAGTTCCACAAACTGACTCGATTCACCTTTACCTTCAGTGGCTTCCGCCACTCATCAGGTGGGACTCCAAACAGCTGCTTTCCACTTCTGGCTCCTCCCTACAATACGGCAGGAACCATCAGTGAAAAGGGCATAGCGCGTCTCTTCATCTGACGGCTGATTATATGGCAGAGCTTCTTCAGCTCAACTCACTGGCTCTTCTTCTTCATCTGCCAGACTGAAGTTCCCACCTTCAGGCCAATTAGTTATAATCTCCAAAATTTCAGGGCGATTCGAGTTCCCGATTCGGACACGTTGCGTAATCAAAGCAATCCACTTGCTCCATGTGACATCGGTAGCGTGATGCATAGAGGGCACCTTCCCTTTGAACATCCAGCTCAACACTGGTAATCGGGGTGCCAGGAAGAGCTGTGCTTCGGTACCAATTACCTCTGAAGCTGCTCCTATGCCTTCATACGCTGCTAAGATTTCCTTCTCCACAGGGGTGTAATTGGCCTCAGAACCTCTGTAGCTTCGGCTCCAAAAACCCAGTGGTCGCCCTCGTGTCTCGCCAGGCACCTTTTGCCAGAGGCTCCATGAGGACCTTTGTCTCCAGCTGCAGTGTAGAGCACATTCTTTACATCTGGTCCCGTCCTGACTGGTCCAAGAGCCACGGCATGTGCAATCTCTTGCTTGATCTGCCTGAAAGCTTGTTGTTGTTCAGGATCCCACTGGAAGTTGTTCTTTTTACCGGTCCCAAAGTAAAGAGGGCTCACAATCTGGCTGTACTCTGGGATGTGCATCCTCCAGAAGCCTATGGCTCCCAGAAAAGCTTGGGTCTCTTTCTTGTTTGTTGGTGGAGCCATTGCTACAATCTTGTTGATTCCATCTGTTGGTACCTGGTGTCGTCCATTTGCCATTTCACCCCTAGGAACTGGATCTCTCTGGCAGGTTCCTTGACCTTACTCTTCTTGATGGTGAAACCAGCCTTGAGGAGAACCTGGATAATCTTCTGTCCTTTCTCAAAAACTTCTTCTGCTGTGTTCCCCCATACAATGATGTCACCGATGTACTGGATGTGTTCTGGAGCCTTACCCTTCTCTAGCGTGGCCTGAATCAGTCCATGGCAGATGGTTGGACTGTGCTTCCCCCCCTGGGGCAGTCGGTTCCAGGTGTATTGAACACCCCTTCAGGTGAAAGCAAACTGTGGCTGCACTCTGCCGCTAAGGGGATGGAGAAGAACGCGTTGGCAATGTCGATGGTGGCGTACAGCTTTGCCGTCATCGTCCAGTATGGACCAGTATGGACCAGTATGGGGGCTGTGGAGAGAGACGGAGTGTTAGGGACCAGTATGGACCAGTATAGACCAGTATGGACCAGTATGGAGCAGTACAGAGCAGTACGGACCACTATGGGCCAGTACAGACCAGTATGGACCAGTATAGACTAGTATGGAGCAGTACAGACCAGTATCGACCAGTACAGACTAGTACGGACCAGTATGGACCAGTACAGACCGGTATGGACCAGTATGGACCACTATGGACTGGTGTGGGGGCTGTGGGGAGGGAAGAGTGGTTAGAAACCAGTATGGACCAGTACAGACCAGTATAGACCAGTATGGACCAGTATGGGGGCTGTGGAGAGAGAGGGGGTGTTAGAGACCAGTATGGACCAGTATGGACCAGTATGGATCAGTAGGGATCAGTATGGACCAGTATGGACCAGTATGGACCAGTATGGACCAGTAGGGATCAGTATGGACCGGTGTAGACTGGTGTGGGGGCTGTGGGGAGAGAGAGGGGGGTTAGAGACCAGTACGGACCAGTACGGACCAGTATGGACCAGTATGGACCAGTAAAGAGGCTGTGGGGAGGAATGCGGTGTTAGAAACCAGTAGGGACCAGTACGGACCAGTATGGAATGGTGTGGGGGCTGTGGGGAGAGAGAGGGGGGTTACGGACTAGTATGGACCAGTATGGACCAGTATGGACCAGTTTGGACCAGTGACACCCTCCAGACCAGACTCCAGTCCCTCCCAGGACAGCCCAGTAACCCCTCCCAGGCTCCCAGTTTGGACCAGTCGCCCCCCATTCATTCCCAGTTTGAACCAGTAACCCCTCCCAGTGCTCCCAGTTTGAACCAGTAACCCCTGCCAGTGCTCCCAGTACAGCCCAGTAACCCCTCCCAGGCTCCCAGATTGGACCAGTAACTCCTCCCAGTGCTCCCAGTATGGACCACTCCTTCCCAGTACAACCCAGTAACCCCTCCCAGGCTCCCAGTTTGAACCAGTAACCCCTCCCAGTGCTCCCAGTATGGACCAGTCTCACCCATTCATTCCCGGTTTGAACAGGTAACCCCTCCCAGTGCTCCCAGTTTGGACCAGTAACCCCTCCCAGTGATCCCAGTATGGACGAGTAACCCCTTCCAGGCTCCCAGTTTGAACCAGTAACCCCTCCCAGTATGGACCAGTAACCCCTCCCAGTGCTCCCAGTATGGACCAGTAACTCCTCCCAGGCTCCCAGTACAGACCAATAACCTCTCCCAGTGCTCCCAGTATGGCCCAGTCACCCCCATTCATTCCCAGTATGGACCAGTAACCCCTCCCAGTGCTCCCATTATGACCAGTAACCCCTTCCCAGAGCTCCCAATGTGACCAGTAACCCCCTCCCAGTGCTCCCAGTCATTCCCAGTATGCCCAGTAACCCCTTCCCAGTGCTCCCAGTACGACCAGTAACCCCTTCCCAGTGCTCCCAGTATGTCCAGTAACCCACTCCCAGTACTCCCAGTATGACCAGTAACCCCCTCCCAGTACTCCCAGTATGACCAGTAACCCCCTCCCAGTCCTCCCAGTGCTCCCAGTGTTCCCAGTAACCCCTCCCAGTGCTCCCAGTATGCCCAGTAACCCCCTCCCAGTGCTCCCAGTATGCCCAGTAACCCCCTCCCAGTCCTCCCAGTCATTCCCAGTATGCCCAGTAACCCCTTCCCAGTGCTCCCAGTGCTCCCAGTCGCTCCCAGTCACTCCCAGTAAGCTCCCCCCATCCCTCCCAGTCATTCCCAGTCACCCCGCCGGCCCCTCCCAGCACTCCCAGTTCGCCCAGTTCCCCCCTCCCAGCGCTCCTAGTAACCACCCCCTCCCCTCCCAGCGCCCCCCAGTTACCTCCCCGGCGGCTCCCAGTAACTCCCAGTTACCCCCCAGGGCACTGGCAGAAAGAGGGGAAAGGGGTGTGGTTTTGGGAGAGGAAGGGGCGTGGCCTCATAGCGACCACGCCCCCCTTGCACCACACCTGGGCCACGCCCTGGATCACTATTTGGCGGGGGAGGCACCCGAACCCTCTCCCAGTATAAACCAGTACAAACCAGTAAGCCCGGTGGGCCCCGAGCCCCCTTCCCAGTATAAACCAGCACAAACCAGTATAAACGGGCACCCTCAGCGAGTCCCGAGCCCCCCTTCCCAGTATAAACCAGTAAAGTACTGGGTGACTACGGGGAGGGTCAATGGCTCAGTATTTGGCTGGGGGGTCCCTATAGGATGAATGAATGGCTCACTCTTTGGCAGGGGGGTCCCTATAGGGTGAATGAATGGCTCACTATTTGGGAGGGGGGGTCCCTTTGGCTCCTGATTTGGCAGGAGGGTCCCTATAGGGTGGATCAGTGGCTCACTATTTGGCAGGGGTGATTTTGGGGGGGGGTGAATGAATGGCTCACTATTTGGCAGGGGGATTTTGGGGGAGTTACTCACTGTTTGGCAGGGGGGTCCCTATAGGGTGACCTTATGGCTCACTATTTGGCAAGAGGGATTTTGGGGGTCCCGTGGCTCACTATTTGGCGGGGGGGGGTCACCCGCTGGTGAACTATGAGGCGGGGCCGTTGGCTCACTATTTGGCAAGGCCTCTCCCCAGGGCTGGGCCGTCGTGGCTCATTATTTGGCAGGTGACGCATCTTCCCCCCGCCCCTCCCCCCACCCGCGGTGGCGCAACCGGGCGTCGGTTTGAGGTTTGTGAGGCAACTGGGAGGGACTGGGAGGGACTGGGAAGCCCCGGGGGGGGGTGACTGGGAGAGCACCGGGCCGCGCTGGGAGGCACTGGGAAGTCGCTGGGCGGCACTGGGAGAGCACTACCTGTTAAAGTCAATGGGACAAAAGGGACATCAAGTCTACCCGTTAAAGTAAATGGAGACAAAGGAGACATCAGGTCTACATATTAAACTCAATGGGGTAAATGGGACATCAGGTCTACCTATTGAGGTCAATGGGACAAATGAGACATCGGGTCTACCCGTTAAAGTCAATAGGACAAATGGGACATCAGGTCTACCTATTGAAGTCAATGGAACAACTGAGACATCGGGTCTACCGTTAAAGTCAGTGGGGAAAATGAGGCATCAGGTCTACCCGTAAAAGTCAGTGGGGAAAATGAGGCATCAGGTCTACCCGTTAAAGTCAATGGAGAGAAAGAGGACATCAAGTCTACCCATTAAAGTCAAGGGGGAAAATGGGACATCAGGTCTACCCATTAAAGTCAATAGGGAAAATGAGTCATCAGGTCTACCCGTTAAAGTAAACAGGGACAAAGAGGACATCAGGTCTACCCGTTAAAATCAATGGAGACAAAGAGGACATCAGGTCTACCCATTGAAGTCATGGAGGCAAATGGGACATCAGGTCTACCCATTGAAGTCAATAGGACAAAAGGGACATCAGGTCTACTCATTAAAGTCAATGGGGGGAAAATGAGGCATCAGGTCTACCCATTAAAGTAAATAGAGACAAAGCAGACATCAGGTCTACCTGTTGAAGCCAACGGTTTAGTAGGGGAGTGGGCGGGGCTTAGTGGGGAGGGAGGGGCGGGGTTTGGCGGGAAGCGGCGGCCAATGGGGGAAAAGCTGCGCGGGCTTGTGACGTCATTTTCCGGCGCGAGGCCGCCGCCGCCGTTTCCCCCCCCCACGCGAGAGGCGCCGGTGCCGCCGGTGGGACCGGGACGGAATTGACGTCAGAGAGGGGCGGGGATGGGCGCGAGTGACGTCAGGTGAGGGGGAGGGGGGACTGGGAGGGACTGGGAAGGGATCGGGCCGTACTGGGATGTCTGGCTGGCTTGGAGAGGGGGGAGTGCACACACACAACTGGCTTATAATTTTTTAATTATTTTTACTTTTTTAAAAATTTTTATTTCTATTTCATTTCCTTATTTGTCTGGGGTTTTATTTCTGAGGACATTCAAAACAAGGGGCAGCAACTCCACATCATCTTCTCATTCTACCTTGCCAAAGCCATCAATCTCTGATCACACCCATTAGAATCTCACTGGAGCCAACAGGACATTTGTGACAGTTTGACCAGTTGTTTAAGGACAGAGTGTGTGATGGAGCAAAGCTAAATGGACACATCTGGGATACTTCTGACACTCCTCAGCAGGGCTAATATTGATTTGTTTTCTTTGGCTAGGTAAGTGCTGCCCAAACACATTACCTGTGGTATGTAGTTCCAATCCAAATGATAAAAAGGAGATGTGCAGGTTTTTTTCCACTTACAGCAACATGAAAAGACACAGAGGAGTGAGAGACATCCACGCTAAGCTACAGAGTAATAACCTCAAAAACCTCAAATCACTTTATCGTAAAGTTTGGTTTCAGAACAAAACTCTTGAAGAGAATCTTACACCCTCCCATACAAAGACAGCAGCTCAAAGCTGCAAAGAGTTTTGCTCAGGGAAAGGGAATATAATTTTCAGTGTATGATAAAAGGATATATTTGGACTATTCTCACATGCACAGGGGTAGCTAATTATATTTCAGCAGGTTATCATAGAAATAAATGTGCACAATTCTGTACAAGGATACTATAAATGGCTCAATTAGACCGAGAACAAGGAACTTCTATTCCATACACCCTGATATACTAACTTACCACAGCACATGGCCATCCTTCTCCAATTTCACATTTAAGTTTCTGTG
>NW_020921698.1:0-273 GCF_003984885.1 Neopelma chrysocephalum
TGGGGGGTAAAAGAGTGAATTTGGGGGGATAAAGGACACCCAGAGTGAACCTGGAGGGGTAAAGGAGTGAATTCCCTCCCCCCAGGACCCCCAAACTGACCCTCCCCGGGTGTCCCAGCCCTCCCCTCCCTCCCTCCCCCAGGATCCCCAAAATTCACCCTTCCCGGGGGTATCAGCCCTCCAATCACCCCCCCGGGCCCCCAAACTGACCCTCCCCAGGATTCCCAGCCCTCCCTCCCCCCTCCCCTGCCCCTCCCACCCCAGGCCCCCCCC
>NW_020921698.1:373-932 GCF_003984885.1 Neopelma chrysocephalum
AAAAAGAGTGAATTTGGGGGGTAAAACAGTGAATTTGGGGGGTAAAAGAACCCCCGAGTGAATTTGGGGGGATAAAGGACCCCCAGAGTGGGATATTTAGGGGGATCAAAGAGTGAATTTGGGGGGGAAAAGAGTGAATTTGGGGGGGTAAAGGGTGAATTTGAGGGGATAAAGGAGTGAATTTGGGGAGACAAAGAGTGGATTTGGGGGGGTAAAAGACACCCCAGAGTGAATTTGGGGGGGAAAAGAGTGAATTTGGGGGGATAAATGATACCCAGAGTGAATATGGGGGGTAAAAGAGTGAATTTGGGGGGATAAAGGACACCCAGAGTGAACCTGGAGGGGTAAAGGAGTGAATTCCCTCCCCCCAGGACCCCCAAACTGACCCTCCCCGGGTGTCCCAGCCCTCCCCTCCCTCCCTCCCCCAGGATCCCCAAAATTCACCCTTCCCGGGGGTATCAGCCCTCCAATCACCCCCCCGGGCCCCCAAACTGACCCTCCCCAGGATTCCCAGCCCTCCCTCCCCCCTCCCCTGCCCCTCCCACCCCAGGCCCCCCCC
>NW_020921699.1:0-3039 GCF_003984885.1 Neopelma chrysocephalum
TTTCCCTTGCCTTCCTTCCTCTCTCAGACGTGGTCCCTTCTCTCCACAGGATTTCCTTCAGTGATGGATGCAGCTGCCCCAGCTAGGACAGACCTCCCCTCTGCTCACCCACTGATGGAGAGGGATATGGGAATCGGGGGAAGGAAGGATGGGGGATTGACCATTGAATTCCAGAATTGTTTGGGTTGGAAGGGACCTTATGGATCATCTGGTTCCAACCTCCTGCCATGGGCAGGAACACCTTCCACTATCCCAGGTTGCTTCAAGCCCCATCCAACCTGGCCTTGCATGAGTATGTTTCCAAATATCCTTCAGATGTGCCTTTTGGGATGTTGACTCTATTTCTGTATCACTCCCCTGTCCGAGAGTGCAAAGGTTTAAAATCTCCCTCAATTCTTGAAGTTTGGTGCAAACTTGAAATACAGTTTTAAAATGTAGTGGAAATCCATCTCTTTGCACAATAAACTGTATTTTTGTTGTATCACATCTTGCACAACGTGATCCTGGTTCATGAAAGGAAAGCTGAGGGACCAAACTAACACCATCAATTAATAAAAAAATTATGATAGCAACTAATTCAGAAAAATTCACCAGGGATACAGGTAATTTGGGCTGTTGGCTGGGATCCCTGGTGCTTTTTCTTGCTGCCCTGACTTGTGTGAGTTTCTGCAGGAATAGTGCACGAGCAGACCTTCCTGCAAGAAAAATGCCTGGTCCATTCAGCTGCACAGAGGAGCCTGAAAAGATGGTTCAAAAGCAAGAAAACAGACAAAAAAACCCCAACCCAGATGAGATACTTTAACATGCCAAAAATTCCTGAGTCAGTGTTCCTGAGGCCCGAGCATACTGGCCTGTCCGTGCTGCTGATCCCCAATGAGATGTAAATATTCTCGGCCAAAGCAGAGTTTCAGGCTGTTCACAGCTTTTGCTGCCTCTGCAATTCCGACCTTTTGTGGTTTCAGTGGAAATCTGCTTCCCTCCAGCTGCCTGTTGCTGGATTACATCTCCAGCTGCATTTCCCAGCGGAGCCCCAGCTCCGCCGTGAGCGAGCCCAGAGCTCTGCACGGATGTTTCCACATGAGTTCAGTGGCTGAGCTGGCTGGAACCCCCAGGTCAGTCCGTGCCGTTTGGGATGTGCATCCTGGTGAGGATTTTTGTGATCACGCTGGGGGCCTGTGGGTCATGATCCTGCTTTTCCCAGGGAAAAGAGAGCTGCTCTGTGCCTTCGGAGCAAGTTACGCAAGCAGAGCTTTGCTTGTGGAATTAATTTGGTTGTGCTGTGGCCTTGATAGATTCCAAAACATCCCTTTTTTTTCAGGAATAGACCTGTCTCTTGCTGAAGGTGCCTCTTCCATGGTCCAAGCACTGAAAGGCCAGGAGTGATTTCCCCGTGGTTCCACGTGCAGCTCAGAGAAAACATCACCTTTGGTGATGTCCCTGATGCCCCAGGAGCTGCTCATGGAGAACACCAAGGGCTCCTGTAGGTACCAGAAAACTCCAAAAAGGATTAGTTGGCATCCCCACCCCTTCTGCCAGTGGGATGACAACTGATGGCACCAGGACCACAGGGCAGAGAGGCAGCTGTGAGGGTCAGCCCGAGGTGCCCATGGAGAAGGGGCTGAGAGGACTTTCTTTGCCCATGGTTGTGCTTGTAGGACTCTATCTGGAGCATGTGAAAAGCACCCTGCCCTTTGTCTAAGTGGAAAATGAGCTTCTCTGCTTTTTTCTCCCCCATTTTGATCCATCCATCCATCCATCCCTCCCTCCCTCCATCCATCCATCCATCCATTCATCCATCCATCCATTCCTTCCTTCCTCCCTCCTTTCTGGTGCCCCAGGGCAGCTCTATTTCAGTGGCTGGTGAGGTGCTGCCTGTCTAAAGGGAGAGCTGGGATCTATCATTAGCATGCTCCTTGTTTTTATAAGACTTTTCCTTTAATTACTGATAACTCTGCCAGACTCTACTCCTTTTTTTTTTTTCTTTTCTCCAGGCTGGCTGGCTGGCTGCCTCCAGGCTGAAATGTTTTGGGAAGATTTCAGCTAAAACAGATCAGCATTTTGCAAGAATTAGATTAGGAGGAAAAAAAGCCCCGTTTTACCCCAGTTGGGTGGGAAGCTTCCAGCTGTTTTCTGCAGCCCTTTCATCCCTCGTGCATCAGAGGGGGCCCTGAAAACCAGAACGGGGGACGATCCTTGAATTCACTAAACCAGCAGTGCTTGCCAAGGACGGGCCTGTCCTTGAGTAGATCCCATCCTAATTCTGGCAGCAACTTGCCCCTGTTGGCCCTGAGCCTCCTGTGACCTCCTCCTGGCACAGCAAGGCTGCTCCTTCCTGCAGTGTTCCACTAGGGAGAAGGGAGAAAAGGCTGTTGGAGGATGCCCTGAAGCTCTTGACATCTTCCTGAAATCCCTTATCATTCCCAGAGAAGTTTGCATGGTGTGCATTCTGTGGACCCAGCGCTTCCTCCCCCCCTAAGGTTCAATCCAGTGGAGGCAAAATTGCTCCCACGGGGCACCTGGGATGTCCCTGTGGGGCTGGTAGATTTAGAAGAGGACCTTCAACATGCAGGAGCTCTTCTGGAATAGCAGGTGGGATATCTCAATCCAACACTTTAGGCCCAGTACACAATTCAGCCAAGCCCAGGTGTCCCAATCCATGTACTGTGTTGGTAGGATAGGACAGTAATGCAATGCCAGGATGACTTCAGAGCCTGTGACCCTCCCTGGAGCATCTGGGGCTGCATTTTGCCTCCTTTTTCACATATTTGTCTCATGCTGAGGGGATGCTTGTGGATGAGAGGCTGGAGATGCCTCAGCCCAGAAACCCCCCGTGGCCTGGGCTGATCCCACAGCGTGGGCAGCAGGGCAGGGGGGGATTCTGACCCTCTGCCCCTGTCTCAGCTGAGACCCCCCTGCAGAGCTGCTCCAGCCCTGGGAACAACAGCACAGGGACGTGGAGCTGCTGGAGCGAGTCCAGAGGAGGCCCCGGAGCTGCTGCCAGGGCTGGAGCCCCTCTGCTCTGGAGCCAGGCTGGGAGAG
>NW_020921700.1:0-927 GCF_003984885.1 Neopelma chrysocephalum
TGGGAGCTGGTGACTCCAGATCTGCAAACTCCTCATCCTGTCTCATCCCACCAAGGCAGATCTCAGCTCTGCCCTCCCAGCCAGGGCCACAGAGGGCTCATTCCAGCTGCCTGCACACACCTTCCAGCCCCACTGCCATGGCCTCAGTGCTGAGGGGCTGTGGGGAGCACAGAGCTGGAATGGGAGAGCTGTGCCCTTCAGGAAGGCAGCCTGAAGCACAGCAGGATCACCCAGGGAGAGAACTGCACGTCCTAAAGATGTTACATCCTGAATGGAGAGTCCTGCAGACTCTTTGTCCAGAGCTCCCACCTCAGCTGGGAACAAAGGCAGCATGAAGAGGAGGGGAAAGTGGAGACATTCCCCCCCCCCCATCCTCTGGAGGCCCTACAGGGTCAAACAGATGGGCAAAGGGAGTTTCCCCTCCTCAGGGCTCCACTACCAGGAAGGTAACATATGTCACTGAGCCCCTGGCCATGGAGGGAAAGGCACAGGGCACTGCCCAGGGGCATCTCTGGCTGGGCAGGCTCTGATGGCAAATCAGAGCAACCCTGAGGAGGCTGGAACAGTGGCACTGATGCTGCCTGTAAGGCACCATGTGCTGATCTCTGATACTGCCTGGTTTATTCACCTCTGAACAGAGCAGATTTGGAATTGCAGTGCTGCCCTCTGAAATGAGACATTAATTTGTACTTCCCATTACTCCCAAGATAAGCAAGAGCACAGAACTTGAAGAATGGGTCACCCCCTCTGAGGCAGCCCCTGTCTTTCTGTGCTCATTGAAAAGTCTCCTGTGAAATCTCCTCTTGTGCTCTCCAGCTGTGAGCAGCCCTGACTCATGGAGCACCTTATCCACATAAGGACTCAGCCCTCCAAGTCATTGTCCTTGCCCACAGCCCTTGTGCCCCAGCCCTGGGAGCAGCTCCCCGG
>NW_020921701.1:0-760 GCF_003984885.1 Neopelma chrysocephalum
AAGGGCCCGTCCATGATTCTGTTATTGGGTCTTTATATATGATTTTCGCTTTTTGTTCATTTAGGGTAATTTCTGATTTAAAATGTTTGTCGATGGGACTTCTGCTTGTGTGAGTTTCTTGTTCCTCTATCAAATTTAAAAAATTTAAAACGTACATTACCTTTTCCAATCTTTCCTGAGGGGTTAGGCCAATACTCCCCCTTTTTTGTTTTTTAAGTAAATTTTTAATGTTTTGGTGGGCTCGCTCTACTATGCCCTGTCCCGTGGGATTATGAGGGACCCCAGTGGTATGGTGAATTCCCCAGTTATCAAAAAACTTTTTCGTGTCTGCTGATACATAGGATGGTCCATTATCAGTTTTTATTTGTTTGGGGACTCCCATCCTAGCAAAGGCAGACAAGAAATGTTTTCTGACGTCTTTGCTTTTTTCACCAGAATGTGCGGTGGCCACAATCATTTTCGAAAATGTATCAACAGATACATGAACATATTTTAGTTTGCCGAATTCTTGCACATGGGTGACATCTGACTGCCAAATTTCTAATGCTGTCAGCCCCCTGGGATTTGTCCCCTCTGGAACCAGTGGGGCAATTTTTTGGCAGTCGGGGCATGTTTTTAGAATTTCTTTCGCCTGTGTTATTTTAAGGCCAAATTGTTTCTTTAGCGATCGCGCATTCTGGTGGAAAAATTTGTGAGAGATTTTCGCTTGTTGATATAGATTAGGGGTAACAGCCATACCTGCCAGATGGTCGGCGATCTG
>NW_020921702.1:0-459 GCF_003984885.1 Neopelma chrysocephalum
GGGTTCCCGGGAGCCGTCAGAAGGCTCCAGTCTTGACAGTCAGGCCATGCTGGGGCCAGAAAGCTCCAAGTCATCTGTGGAGGCTGGAAGGGGAAGCAGGAATGTCAAGGGCACCTCAGGCCCAGGGCAGGATAGGCCAGAGCAGTATCGCCAGTGCTCCTGGAGCAGAAGGCTCTGCCAAACCCATCCTGGGCACCCGCTGCCAGTCCCAGCCTGGCACCTGGCCAAGGGGCACCTGAGTGCTTTGGAAAAGAGGGTCCCAGCCCCAGGATGGCTGGACAGCTCCTGCCTCCCCCTGACACCTCTCCCAGCCCCACGCTGGCCACCCCAACAGCCCCTCTGCCAGGCTGCGGGAGGGGCACTTTGCTCTCACCTGGCTCCCTCCCTTTGGGGGCCTCCTCCTCCCTGTCTCACATGGAAGAATCAGTGGGGAGTCCCTGTCTCACCGTCTGAGCGGTG
>NW_020921703.1:0-7477 GCF_003984885.1 Neopelma chrysocephalum
AGTGTCCAAAGAAACCAGCACAAGTGTCCACAGAAGTCCCAGTCCTTTATCCCAGAATGAGCTTGTTCAGCCCAGGAAAAACTAAGTTTTATTTCTATGGAAGGAGGTTTTTCCCATTTTAATGTGGCTTTAGTTCCAAACCAGTTTCTTGATTTCCTCCTCCCAGTTTCCCTGAAGGACACTGACAGGGATCTTGGACACTGACATGGATCACAGAGTTTGTCCCTTGGCCATACAGCTCCTGCTGTTTGTCAGCACAGGAGAGGTTAATTAGAGCCCAGGCTCCAATCCCAGGACGCCCCGTGAAGACGAGCTTGAAATCAAGCAACTTTCCTGCTGGAGGGTTAAATTCAGTCCCTATCACCTTTTTTGGGGCTGAATCTTCATATTTTGGACTATTTTTTAGCTGAATCTCAACTTTTTGCACTTTGGGGTGGCGAGGGTCTTGTTGCTATTTCTGAGGGTTTTTTTGCCTGAATCTCAGTGGTTTTGGTTTTTCTGGGCTGAATCCCGGTGTTTTGGAGGTTTTTATGGCCACAGGATGCCCGGTGAGTTCTAGAGATGGACTTGGGCAGGAGGAACCCCCAAGCCAATGCACTCAGCCCTTGTTTTCCCCTCCATCAGGATTTGTCCTTCCCAAAGCTTGGGCGGATGGAGGAGGATGCTGCGAGGAAGAGGAAGATGCCTTGGGCCCCCCAGGCAGGTGAGGAAAAAGTCAGTGGCCCTTTGGGCGGGTGTTGTGCTGGCTCTGGCAGCCGAACATGGCCCCTGGCTGCAGGACAACCCCGCTGCCGCCGCCGTCCTGCCAGGGCCGGAGTTGGGGGGATGTCCTTGACCTTCCCTGTGGGCCAGAGGCAAATCCCCTCCCTGTCCTTCTTGCTTCCTGCCCCAGGCCCCGAGCTGAGGACGGAGAGCCCAGAGAACAAATGCCCCTGGCAGACCCTGGTGGGAGAGGCAGTTTTGAAGGGCTCCACGGTGCAGGAAGGCAGCGGGGAGGAAAAGGGCCAGAGATCCCCCCACAGGAGGGGCTCCAAAGCCAGTCCAGGGTGCTCTGAGGAGGAAAGACCCAGCGTGTGCCAGGAAGGTGGCCAGAGGTTCCCTGAGCAGCCTCCCAGCAGGGAGAAGCCCTTCAGGTGCTTGGAATGTGGGAAGAGCTTCAGGAAGAGATCCCACCTGATCCGACACCAGCAGATCCACACTGGGGAACGGCCCTACGTGTGTGGAGAATGTGAGAAGAGCTTCAGGGACAGCTCCGAACTGATGGAACATCAGCGCATCCACACTGGGGAACGGCCCTACATGTGTGGGGAGTGTGGGGAGAGATTCAGCCGGAGCTCCGCCTTCTGCTACCACCAGCACATCCACAACAGGGAACGGACCTACAAGTGTGGGGAATGTGGGAAGAGCTTTAGTCGCAGCTGCAGCCTGATCCAACACCAGCGCATCCACACTGGGTAGTGGCTCTACACGTGTGGGGAATGTGGGAAGAGCTACAGTGACAGCTCCACCCTCCGCAAACACCAGCGCATCCACACTGGTGAACGGCCCTACAAGTGCTTGGAATGTGGGAAGAGGTTTCAGCGCAGCTCAACTCTCCTGAGGCATGAGCAGGCACACACGGATGAGATGCCCTTCCGCTGCACTGACTGCGGGAAGGGCTTCAACCGGAACTTCACCCTCATCACCCACCGGCGCATCCACACCGGGGAGAGGCCCTACAAGTGTGGGGAGTGTGGGAAGAGCTTCACCTACAAGGGTAATTTGACCACACACCAACGGACCCACCAGTAAGAGAAGCCCTACCAGTGCACTGACTGCGGGAAGAGCTTCGTCCGCTGCTTCCACCCCAAATGAAGCCCCTGATGGTGAGGCAACCCCTGGAGTCCAGTGACTGTCAGTCCAACCCTTTCGACCACAATGGCCCAGTCCCCTTTCACAGGGGCAGCTTCTTCCAACAGAACCCTTCTTGGGGTGTGTGTGGAGATTCCTGCCTTGGCTGGGGACCCCCTAAGGTCAGTCCTGGAGGTTGAGAGCAGAGATCTCCCCCCGAGCGTTGGTCTGGAGGAGTTCCATCCATCTCTAATTAAGAATTATTGCTTTTGTGCCAGCTTGAGTAGAATTGCTTCAAGAATTGCTTTAGTGTAGAGCACTGTCCTGTCTTATCCTGTACTTCTGCTAGTTTTAGTGTTTCTATTGTGCAGTAAATAATTCTGATGAAGGTCTTTTGTCTGATCATTTGGAACCTTAAATGAATTCATTTCTGTCAATAGATCTGATTTGCCTTCATTAAAACCTGGGGGACAGAAGTGTTTCAGTCACAGCTCTGTAATTCCTCTAAACTGCAAGTGTTGGCATAATGCAAGGCTGAGATTGGATCCAGCAGCCCCCAGCACCCCAACAGGAAGTTGGGAGCTCAGGGGGGCCACCCCCCTTTCCCAACGTCCTGGTTTCCAAAGACCCCCATAGTACCGTCGGATGTGCCAGACCACCCTCCCTTTTCCACCCTTCTCCCTGTTCCTCCCACTTTCCCACTGTCCCCTCAATCCCCAGTTTCTGCAGTGAACAGTTTTGGGGTCCCAACCCCCACTTTTTGCCCCCTTTGCTGTGGGCACTGAAGGAGAAAATGAGGCTGCACACACAGAGTTCCATTGTGGGACTTTTCCTCTGACACTTTTCCGTGTCCCCTTTTATTCCTCTTCTCTCATGAGCAGCACCCACTGTTTGTCTTTTAGTCAGCCAGAATTCCCAGCATGGCCCTAAAGCAGTGCCCTGATCCCACACATTCCCCTCCCCTCATGTGCTGGCTGTGTTCAGCCACCAGAGAAAAACACAGGCTACCATGCAGAGCGTTCCAAGTGGGTTTCCACTTTGGCAAACAGCACTCTCTTGATGGAAAACACCAGTCAAGGCCAAAACACTCCTTTTGGATCCTGATTAACTGAATGCAGCTGCTGCTGCCTTAACTTGTTCCCACAAAAATTCTCAGGGTTCCTTTGCTTCCAGGAGGCCTCACATATCACAATGGCCTCTTGGTTCCATGAGCTTCCACAGTCTCCAAAGGTTCCTTTAGTTCCATGAGGCCCTGCAGTCCCCAAATGCCCTTTGGATTCTCAGAGATTTCCCATTGTCCCAGGGTCCCTTGTGCTTCACAAGTAGCTGCAGTGGGACAGTGGCCCCTTGGTTCCGTGAGCTCTGCAGTGTTCCAGGAATCCTTGGGTTCCAGGAGAGCCTGCAGATTCACAAGGACCACTTAAATCCAGGAGGTTCTGCAGGGTCCCAATGGCCCCTGGATTCTGGGAGGTTCAGAAATATGTCAGGGCTGAGAAAATTTGGATTGTTGAGGCTGGAGAAGAGAAGGCTTTGGGCTGACCTAATTGTGGCCTTGCAGTGCCTGAAGGGAGCCAACAAGAAAGATGGAGAGAGACTTTGGACAAGGGCCTGGAGGGACAGGACAAGGGGCAGTGGCTTCACACGGATAGAGGGAAGGGTTCTGGGAGATAGTAGCAAGGAATTCTTGACTCTGAGGGTGCTGAGATGCTCTTTAAGGCCCCTCCCAAGCCAAAACATTCCGTGATTCTGGGACTGGTGGGTGAGGTGGTGGTGGGAGCCATCTGGGGTGCAGGGACCCAAAATGAGGGAGTTTTCCATTGTGGGGGAAGGAAGGAGGGGGCAGCAGAACTGACCCCTTGGACACCTGGCAGGCAGGCTTTGGCCTGAAGCTGGTGATGGGGAGCTGAGTGAAGCCCCCACAATGCAGGAGGAAATGGTCAGTGACCTGCTCTGCCAATGAGACCCCCACAAGTGCCTGGGCCCACATGGGATGCAGCCAAGAGTCCTGAGGGAGCTGGAGAAAGAGGTGGCCAAGCCACTCTCACTCCTTCCCCAGCAGTGCTGCAGAACTGCACAAGTCCCAGCTGACTGGCAACAAGCAAATGAGATGCCCATGCACAGGAAGGGCCAAAAGGAGCATCTGGGCAACTCCTGGCCTGTCCCATTGACCTCAGGACCGGGGAAGGCCATGGAGCAGGTTGTGGGCTCACAAGGTGACTGGCTTTAATTATCTGCTGAATTTCTATCCTCATGTCAGTAATGACTGGAGTTTTCAAAATATTTGGGAATTGTATCCAAACTGTTCCATTTGGGCTACAGTTCAGGTAGGGAAGCAATTGTCTCAAAGCCAGCAAAAAGAAACAATCCTGAAGCAGAGATTGAGGTAACTCACCCCACAACCACAGGGGGTAGTTCTCTCTCTTTCACTTAACCCCTGGGCAGTGACCATGAAGAGCTGTCCCTGCTTCATGGCAGAAGCTCCACACACTTCAAGGAAGTCTGGGGAAGAATCTGCCACATGGAAGTTGGATGGGGCTTTTATAGTTATCAAGGGTTTGACTGCCAGACATATTTGCAGGCCAGGGAGCAGCTTATCTGTCCAATCCTGCTTCAAAAGACAGGATATGTGTTTGAACTTTCATGAAGCATTTTGGGTTTAGCATAATTCAACATTAAAAACAGCACCTTGACACCAGCAGTAACTCATCACGGGGAGTGTGCATTGTTTGCATTCTCTGACCATTTTTTAGGTATTAACAGAGGAGACCATCCTGCCAGAAATGGCCCCTTGATTCCATGAGGTTCCAAAACCTCTCAGGGTTCCTTTGGTTCCATGAGACCTCTTAGTGTCACAACAGACACTGAGAGTTCAATGAGGTTCTGGAGTGTCACAGTGGCCCTGATGATTTCATGAGTTTCCACTATGGCCCAGGATTCCTTTGATTCCATGAGGCCCTGCAGTGTCACAATGTCTCCTTTAATCCACGATGTTCCAAAATATCCCAGGGTTCTCTTGACTCCAAGAGGCTCCCCAGTGTCCCACCAGCCCCTTGATTCCAGGAGGCCCTGCAGTGTCCCAAGGGCCACTCGGTTCCATGAGCTCCTGTTCTGGTTTAGCTCAATTTCCCCATCCCATCCTGTGCTCAGATGCCGTGAGAACTCGAGAGAACCAAGTTGAGAACACGCCGGGCCCTGGTCCTCTTTGGTGCCCGGGGCTGCCCCGAGAGGGAGTCCCCAGCTGCTGCCCCCGGAGCCGTCGCGCCGTCCCCTGAGCGCTGCTGAGGCGGCAGCGCTGGAGCGGGGCCGTGTCTGCCCGGAGCCGCCGCTGCCACGAGGCTGCCGCCGCTGCCGCTTTTGGCCTGCGCTGCCCCGCAGCCGCCCGGCACCGGCTTCCCAACACTGCCGGCGCCTGGAAGCGGAGCCAGCGCTCCTGCAGCGCCTCGGAGTCGCTGCTCCGCCGCCACAGCGGCTGCCGCCGGCGTCTGTGCCCGGAGCCGCTGCTGCCACGGGGCTGCCCCACTCACCGCCGGGGTTGCTGCTCGCGCAGCCGCCGCTCTGCCCCGGCTGCACCGGGACCCGGCACCGCCTCGGGCCTGTGCTGCCGCCTCAGCGGCCACAGGGCACAGAGGGATGGGGAGACCTCTGCTCTGCAGCTACTGGGGCCTTGCTTTGTTCTGCTTGGTTCTTTGCTTTAGGAAGATTGCTGTTCATTTTCATGCTCCACTTAAACACCCCCTGAATTCCAAATGTTTCCTAATGCAGGGGGAGGGGTTTCTATGGCATCAGAGGTCCCGCCCCTCGTGACGCATTGTCAATAAACCATCCAGCTGACTGGAGTGGGTTGGCTTGTGATCAGTCAATGCTTTGGGGAATGCTCTATTCTGGTTGAATGTTGCCCTAGAACCTTTTGCCAAGCTCCCTTATTTTCTGAAGCTTGCCAGTAAAAGTGTCTTATTTGACCTCCTGTGAAAACATGTGCAGTGTCTTCTCCCTTGTGGTCTCTCTCAAGGTATTCAAAGACCTGAAGGCCCTTTTCAAATATTTGAAGGGTGGAAATTTTTGGTGCCTTTTATATTTTTCAAAGTAAAACCCCTTCTACGAGCTTGTAGCTCAAACCTGGGGTCTTACAGTCACCATCCCTGGAAGTGTTCAAAAAACATTGAGCTGTGGCACTTGGGGACGTGCTTTAGTGGTGAAGATGCCAGTGTTGGGTTAATGGTTGCACTCCATGATCTCAGAGGTCTTTTCCAACCTCAGCAATTCTATTATTCTGTGGTGACTCAACCACTTCCCTGGACATTCTGTTCCAATGCTTGATAACCCTTAGCCATCCCTTTGATGCTGCAGTCAAGGAACAGACCAGTGATTTTCACAGTGCTCCTGGATCACAGGATGTCCAAAGCCAAGGACATTTCCATCAGCATCTTGTCCTTCCTGCACATCAGAGTCACCTGAAGCCTCCAGGCCCTCCATGGTGGCAGAGACCCCCCAGGCAGCAAAGCCCTGTCCTGCCAGGCTGCCCAGCCCAGCCCTGTGTCTCTCTGGCCCTGGGGACAACAGGGTTTGCTCTCCTTGGGGCACCTCAGTCCCTCTGCCATTGCCATCTGCCCCCACCCCAGCAGGCTCTGGAGCAAAGCACGGCTGAGGTCCAGCACAGCTCTGCTCTGACAGAAAGAACCTGCAGTCAGGGACAGGAAGAGGACAAAGTCTTGTTTAACCAGCCTGAGGAATAATGAGCTCAATGACCTCCTGTATTCCTGGGCACTTTCATGACCCTGTGGATCAGGTTTGGTAGCAGTGAGGGGGCTGCAGGTTTCCCTCAGGGAAGAGGAGATCAAGAGTTGACTCTGTGCCAGAGAGAGCCAGTTTCAGGTGGCTCCAAAATGGACCAGCCAGTGCCCAAAGCTGAGCCAAAAAGCAATTCCAGAGGCACCTCTGTGATAACCCTTTGGAGAAAGGATAAAATCCAGGGTGCTGGAACCCAGAGAGGAGTGAGAGAAATGTGGGAGAAACAACCCTGCAGGCACCAAGGGGAGTGGAGAAGGAGGAGGAGTGAGAGAGAGCCTTGGTGGGCACCTGGCAGCCAAAAGCCAACCCCCCAGCCCTGAGAGCCACAGCTGAGCCCAGCACAAAAGCTCCTTTAGGTCTGGAGGTTCTTTGCAGCAGCTTTTTAGCAGAGCTGCCAGATGGGCCATCAAAGGGGATGCTGAGCTGGGTCTGAAACCTGTGTGATCCTTGTCAGCCTTGGCTCTGTAGGAAAGAACTATAGAATCCTAAATAGTTTGAGTCAGATGGGACCTTTATAGGTCATGTAGTCCAAGCCCCCTGCAATGAACAGGGACACCTTCAACTAGATCAGGTTGCTCACAGCCCTTTCTAACCTGGCCTTGAATGTTTCCAAGGGTGGGACATCTATGACCTCTCTGGGCAACCTGTGCCAGTGTTTCACCACTCTGTGGGAAATAAAGAATCGGTTTTATTACAAGCAAATGAATTTAGCAAATCACTAACATAAGAGTTTTTCTTTACTAACCTATAGGGCGTATCGCGGAGCTGTAAGACGCCGGATTCAGCCTGGAACCGGTGTCAGGGAAACATGGGAACGGGAATAGGGAACTGTAAATGAATATTGGTAAGGAAACCCCTT
>NW_020921703.1:7487-11768 GCF_003984885.1 Neopelma chrysocephalum
CCTTTTGTTTTGCAAACTTTTGCCGTCTTTCTAAATTCAATAAATGAGATTTTTCTCACAACTCTCAGTGTAAAAAATTTCTTCCATATATCTAATGCAAATCTGCTCTTTTTTAGTTGAAAACCATTATCACTTATCTTATTCCAACTACGTCTGTCCCCATCCTCCTTATAAGAATGATCTCAGGAGCTCCTGACAAGCCTTGATCAAACCAGCTGAGCAGTGAAGAGCCCCTGGACTGTACCAGGGTGTGGTGAAGTGTCCCTGAACTGGACCAGGGGTCTGGGGAAGTGTCCTTTCACTGGACCAGGTGCTCCTGGATGATACAGGTGGGAACAATCCAGAGTGGAACATTTGGGGAACACAGGATGATCAGTCATCCCCTGAAAGCCTTGGAAGATTTCCCGCCTGAATTGCAGACCAAATGGAAGTTTGGATAAAATTCCCAAATAGTTTGGAAACCCCAGTCATTCCTGACACGAGGATGGAAATTCAGCAGATAACTAAAGCCAGTCACCTTTTGAGCCCACAACCAGTGGTGCTGAGGGAGGCCCTGGCAGCTCCCCAGCACCTCCCTCTCAGTGGGACATCTCTGGCAGCCTCTCGCAGCTCGGGAACCCTCCAGTTTGCAACACTCCAAAGACTGGCGCTGATGCCCAGGACAATTCTGATCCCCCTCTACAAACACTCCTCCAGCTGTGACCCTTGTCTGTTGGCAAACACAAAGGGATTTGGGGCAGGGTTTCCCTGACAACAAGGAGAATTTGGGAGAGGGACCTTTCCACACCCAGCTATTGATGTGTCCACACATCTCTGCCTGGGTATGGGTGTGAATTGACTGGGGTGTGAATGTTGTTATTGTGAATCTATAATTCAGTCACTGTTAAAATTGTAGCAAATGCTATTGAATCACTTGATAACTGTTCAACTGGTAATAATTAAATGCTCCTAATGTCTTTTGCCCCCTTGTCTTTGGATCCAAATCCTTTGTGCCCTGACCCTCTTGGATCCCAAGGCTCTGTGTAAATCATTCTCTTTCATCAAAAAATATATATTTTTTGTGACTTCCACTCTAAAATCTTCCTCCTTACCTAAACTACAAAACAACTCCAAGTAGTCACTGATGTCTTGAAAACATGAAGACAATTAAAGGAAGGGAAATATTTTGTTTTTCTGTGTTTTAATGGGTCCCACAGTGTGTTTGGAGCTGCATCAGCTGTCAGTCCAAGATGGGCCATGTCAGAACTGGTGAGGTTGAGGGGTAAGGAGCAAGGTTGATCATCCAGGGTCAGTGTGGATCTCCTGATGAGACACTCAGCATCAAGATCACTTGGAGAACACCTCTATCACCTCTCCTCTGAACTAAAAAATATCCATAACTGTATTCAAACAAAAAAAGTACAAATTTTGAAGACTTGTTTTGAAATTGCCTTGAAGACAATTAAAGGAAGACAAAGAGATCCTGAGGGATTTCTGGGATTTAATGAGCCTCACGGTGTGTTTGCAGCCCAGCCCATGATGCTGAGGTACTGAGAGAAGATTGAAGCAGCTGCTGAAGAAGTCAGAAGCCAAACTGGAAGTCCCTTGAAGCATTGCTGGGCCCCACTGAGGGCAGGCACTGACAAAGCCTCCCCAGGGACTCCTTGGAGCAGGTCATTGAAGGCCAGGAGTGCAGGCAGACAAAGGCTCTGGGCAGCCCCCTGCAATGCTGAGCAAAGCCTGCCTTGGTTTTGTGGAGCACAAAGGTCAAGGCCTGAGCCCCAGGCCCTGGCACAGCAGATCCTGTCCCTCCTGGCTGGCTCAGGGCTGTTTGGGGGGCAGTGGGATGGGAGCGGGAGGAACAACAAAGGCCCAAAACTGGGCAACCCCTGCCAGGCTCCTGAGGGAGGGCCGAGGCAGAAACCAAGTGCAGAACCTGCAAGGCAAGTTGCTTGTGGTGGCCTGAGTGGCAGAGGCAGCTGCCAGAGGCAAGGGGACAAAGGCCTGGGTGCCTTTGGGCCTTGCAGCCCTGCCAGAGCCCTTGGCCATCTCTCCTGCAGGCTGTCCTGCCCTGGCCCTGCTGCTGCTCGGGCCTTGCAGGCTGCACACACCCCTCCTGCTTTCCCACCCCCCTCCCAGCAGCATTTCTAGACCCTCCCTGATGTCTCTGCACCAGCTCTGGCTGTTGCCATGTGCACTTGGCCTTCTTAACTTGGATCCTGAGCCCCTGTGCCACAGGACATCCCTCCCAGAGCCCAGGCCCTTCTCCTGGGGGTCACTGCAGAGCTGAGCATGTCCAGGTCACCTCCCATTCCTCTGCCAATCCCCTGGGCCTGCTCTGGGCCCTCCAGGTCCTTGCCCTGCTCCCAAGGATTGTGGGGGTGCTTCATGGTCAGGGCTTGGGGTTTAGAGCTCAGGGTGGGGATTAGGCAGAAGTTTGGGAGGTTTGTTGTTCTGCTGGCAGTGTCTGCTTCATGATTAGGGGAAGAGCTTTTTGGGCTGGGTCAGGATTAAAGCTTGTCTTTTCATACTGGTATTACAGGTTTGGGAATGGGGTGGGCATTAGAGGACAAATAAGAGCCTGGAGTTCTGGGTTTGGGCTTTTTCTGGCTTGGAAATAGAGCAATGGATTCCTTTCCATGGGAGGAGCAGTACTTTTGGGTAGTTTTGGGGCTTGAGGTTACAAAGAGGGTAAAGGCCTACCAGGAATATTTGCACAGTCAGTGTTTCAGCACCCTCAGCGTTCCCTGAACCTGGTTTTACCTCATCAAAATCTTTCCTCTCTCTTGGCCAAACCCCTCTTTCCTTCCCCAATTATCTTATCCTTTTTGTCCCAGTTCCTCCAAACCTCCTCAGAACTTTCATCAGGATGGGCTCAGCTTTGTGATGATGCTGTGCATCCTCATGGAATCAAGGAGACACTGTGAAACTGCAGAACCTCATGGAATTACAGGGCCATTGTGACCCTGGGGAAAGCCATGGAATCAAGAGGCCACTCTGACACTCCAGAGCCCCATGGAGCCAAAGGAACTCAAGGAAAGTGGACAACCTCCTGAAATAAAGGGGCCATTGTGACACTGCAGAAACACATGGAATCGAGAGGCCATTGTGACACTGGGGAACCTCATAGAACAAAAGGAATCCGGGGAGTTCTTCTCCATACCAGTGTTGGAAAAAGACCTCAGCCTTCAGGAGGTGCCTGGAGGGGAACCCCTTTGCTGCTGGAACTGCTGTTGTGGAGCCCAACCCTGTCCCAGCAGTGCCCAGGGCCTGTCCCTGCCTGTGCTCACAGGCCTGACACACAGTAGGACAGTGACTGAGCTGCCAGAGCACTCAGGCCTTGGGCACGGAGAGGAAAGGAGAGGGTGGGAGTGCAAAGAGAGCAGCTCTGAACAGATCCAGTTCTGGTGCTCCCTGGCAATGCTGGGACTCTTTTCCCCTCCACATCTGCAAACATGGAAATGCCCTCCAGCTTCAGGGGAGATCTTGGAGAAAGGATCAGGAAAAAAGAATTTGTGTCCTTTCTTAGAGATTGTGATTCCTCATGTACAAACTAACACAGGGAGAATGTTTGACAAATACCTTGTTGGACGAACTTTTATTTTGTTTAAATGCACACAAAGCATGATTTCTGATTTCTATACTTTGTAGTTGAAAAAAAAGAGGTAGAAAGTGAATTATGTGGGATGAAGAATAAAATTTCAGTGTTAATGACAGGAAAAAACAGGGAAGCCCCCCACCCCAAACTATCAAAAGCTTTAGAAGACAAGTTGGGCCCAAAATGTGTTACACAATGAGTGTTCTGCAGAAGAAAAGAGGCAGTTTATTCCTTCTTAAAAAAACATCCAGTCTCCATTTTCCTTATGGCATCCCTGAGCTCCTGGTTCCTGAGGCTGTAGATGAGGGGGTTCAGTGCCGGAGGCACCACCACATACAGAACTGACACCACCAGATCCAGGGATGGGGAGGAGATGGAGGGGGGCTTCAGGTTGGAAAATGCTGCAGTGCTGACAAAGTGGGAGACTACGGCCAGATGAGGGAGGCAGGTGGAAAAGGCTTTGTGCCGTCCCTGCTCAGAGGGGATCCTCAGCACAGCCCTGAAGATCTGCACATAGGAGAAAACAATGAAAACAAAACAGCCAAGTCCTAAAGAGATAGTAAAAAACATAAGTCCAATTTCCCTGAGGTAGCCTGAGTGTGAGCAGGAGAGCTTGAGGATGTGTGGGATTTCACAGAAGAACTGGCCCAGGGCATTGCCCTGGCACAGGGGCAGGGAAAATGTATTGGCTGTGTGCAGCAGAG
>NW_020921704.1:0-1609 GCF_003984885.1 Neopelma chrysocephalum
CGCCGTAAATCCGCTTGCACTGGGGGGAACTGGGAGTTACTGGGGGGAACTGGGAGTTACTGGGGGGAACTGGGAGTTACTGGGGCTGGGCAGGGGCAGGGGCGGGGCAGGGGCAGGAGAAGGAGCAGGAGAAGGAGAAGGAGAAGGAGAAGGAGCTGAACAGGAGGAAGAGAAGGAGCAGAGCAGGAGGAAGAAAAGGAGCTGAAGAGGAGGAAGAAAAGGAGCTGAACAGGAGCAGAGAAGGAGAAAGAAAAGGAGCAGGGCAGGAGTAGAGAAGGAGCAGGAGCAGGAGGAAGAAAAGGAACAGGGCAGGAGCAGAAGGAGCAGAGCAGGAGCAGAGAAGGAACAGGAGCAGAGAAGGAGCAGAGCAGGAGAAAGAGAAGGAACAGGAGCAGAGAAGGAGCAGGAGCAGAGAAGGAGCAGAGCAGGAGAAAGAGAAGGAGCAGGGCAGGAGAAAGAGCAGATCAGGAGCAGGAGCAAGAGCTGGACAGGAGGAAGAAAAGGAGCAGAGCAGGAGAAGGAGCTGATCAGGAGCAGAAGCAGGATCAGGAGCAGATTAGGAGCAGATCAGGAGCAGAAGAAGGAGCAAAAGAAGGAGCAGGAGCAGATGAGGAGCAGGGCAGAGCAGTTCCTCCCCCCCCAAGCCCCCAGCACTCACCTTGATCACCAGGGGCTCGGGTTGGCACTTGAGCTCCTCGTCCCTACACACGGTCACGGGGCCCCCTCGCAGGATGCTGCCCCCCACGAACACCTGCAGGGGGGCAGCGGCACACCCGTGGCACACCCGTGGCACACCCGTGGCACACCCGTGGCACACACGTGTCCTTGGTGTGTCCCTGGCGTGTCCCCACCCCCCCGTGCCCCCCGTGCCCCCCTGACCTGCCCCACCAGCCGGGGCTTGCAGTTCTTGCTGAGCTCGTACTGCCGGATGTCCCCGTGGATCCAGTTGCTGAGGAACAGGAACCTGTCGTCCGGGGAGATGAGCAGGTCCACGGTGAAGGCTGCGACAGGGACACGGCTCAGGGGCAGCCCCAGCACGGGGCACGGGGCTCTGGGCTCAGCCAGGCTCGGGGCTCAGCCAGGCTGTGCCAGCCTGCACTGCCCGGGGCTCCGCCAGGGAGAAGGAAGGGCCCCGAGGGGGTCCCACCAACCTGGCATCTTGGGCATGATCCAGCCCGACACCTCCTTGGGCGGGATGCGAATCACCTCCTCCACGGCCCAGTTGTCTCTCTGGGTGCACAAACACTGACCCCTCAGCCCCCCCCAGTGCCCAACCTGGGGGCTCCCCTGAGCCCCCCCAGTGCCCATCTCGGGGGGTCCCCTGTGTCCCACCCAGTGCCCGGGGGCTCCCCTGTGTCCCCCTCAATGCCCGGGGGCTCCCCTGAGCCCACCCAGTGCCCAGGGGCTCCCCTTTGTCCTCCCAAGGGCCCGGGGGTTCCCCTGTGCCCCCCTCAATGCCCGGGGGCTCCCCTGTGTCCCCCCCAGTGCCCAACCCAGGGGCTCCCCTGTGTCCCCCCAGTTCTGGGACTCCCCTGTGTCCCCCCCAGTGCCCGGGGGAGCCCATCCCACCCCCCCAACCCCTCTGCACAGCCCCCTCCTCCCCTCAGCC
>NW_020921704.1:1709-3015 GCF_003984885.1 Neopelma chrysocephalum
CCCCCCCAGTGCCCAACCCAGGGGCTCCCCTGTGTCCCCCCATCCCGGGGGCTCCCCTGAGCCCCCCCAGTGCCCGGGGGAGCCCATCCGACCCCCCCAACCCCTCTGCACAGCCCCCTCCTCCCCTCAGCCCCCCCCCCGGGGGTCCCGGTGCCCACCTGGCACTTGTAGAAGCGGTAGGTGACCCCGCTGAGGGCACAGGCCACGTAGCCCTCGGCGGCCTCAGGGTTGTGCAGGAATCTCACGCTCAGGGGCAGCGAGTCCTCGCCCAGGTCGAAGCACTGGGTGAGGCTGCGGCACGACAAGTCCCACACGTTCAGCCGGCGCCCGTAGACCCCTGAGGGGGGGCACAGAGGGGTCAGCACAGGGCACGGGGGGTGGCACAGCCCCACCCAGCCCCTCCCCAAAACGCTCCCGCCCCAAAACGCCGCGGGAGCCGCCAGAGAGGGGAAAAGGGGGGAAATCCGCCCTCCTAAAGGTGCCCCCCGCACCCCCCCCGTGTGCCCCCACCTTTCTTCAGGTCGTCGGGGTTGAAGCCCCGTCCCGCCCGCCTGGGCACGGCCCCGGCAGAGCTGACCAGCACGTTGTGCCGCGGCTGCAGCCAGAAGTCGTAGCCCGTCGGGGGGGGCCTCGCACTCGTTCTCCCAGTTGCCCTTCAGCTCCAAGGTCTCCCCGTCCAGCACCACGAAGCCACCTGGGAGGGACACACGAAGAGGGGGCGGGTTGGGACTTGTCCAGGCTCCGGGAAAAGCACAACTCCGGGAATGAGGGGGGGCGGGATGAGGCACCTTTGCCGTTGCCCGCGGGGTCTCCCATGTTGGCGATGAGCACGTCCCCGTTGGGCAGGCTGTGGGTCACGGCCAGGTAGCCCTTGTTGCACGTCCAGAACACGTCCACCGGCTCGATCGTCTGCCAAAGGGACACACAAACCCCCCTCAGCCCCCGACTGCTCCGCTCCTCCCGCACCCCCGCGGGATCCTCGGCCTTGGAAACCCCCCCCCGAGGGCCTCCAGTGCCACCCTCGGCCACTCCCGACATCCCCGGGGCTCCCGGAGCTTTTCCCCTCCCAGAGCCCCCCTGGCTGGGGCTGCTCCTCCCCGGGGAGGGCACAGAAGCCCCTCCTGAGCTGCCCCCGGAGCGACTCCCGGCTCGGAGCAGCTGCCGGGACCCCCCCACTCTTTGGGGGGCAGGGAGGGGGTGCTGGGGACTCCCTGTGGGCACAAAGGTGCCCCCCACACTCTTTGGGGGGCAGGGAGGGGGTGCCGGGCACCCCCGGGGGTTCCTCGTGGGCACAAAGGTGCCCCCC
>NW_020921705.1:0-1575 GCF_003984885.1 Neopelma chrysocephalum
GGTGACCTGACTAACATTTTTTTTCTTTTTTTTCCCCAGATAAGTGGACATGATGTACCCCAGACCGAGACAAGTTGAAGCAGCCTAGGAAGAAGGGTGTATTAGGTGTTGGATGAAAGATGCCAATTTTACGCACAGAAGTCCTTTATCTTGTGCATTTTTGTTTTTTATTTTCCAGATAGGGCGCATGTAGTGCCGAAAGTGGTGCACCAAAAGCAGGTGAGAGAGGGGCTCAGGCCTTTCTTTCCGGCCAGGAAGGGCAGTCGTTCACAGGCCGGCGCGCCGCACAGCCGGGGGCTGGCCGAGGGCCATAGTTGGATACGGACAAAGATTCCTCCCAGACCAAAGGTGCCCACCCTGCAAGCCCTGCCTGGGCGAGTAGTGCCGAGAGTGGCGCACAAATGGCAGGTGAGAGAGGGGGGCTCAGGCCTTTCTTTCCAGCCGGGAAGGGCAGTAGTTCACAGGCCGGCGTGCCGTGCCACCGGGGGCCGGCCGAGGGCCAAAATTGGATACGGACGAAGATTCCTCTCAGGCCAAAGGTGCCCGCCCTGCAAGCCCTGGCTGGGCGCGTAGTGCCGAGAGTGGCGCACCAATGGCAGGTGAGAGAGGGGAGCTCAGGCCTTTCTTTCCGGGCGGAAAGGTCAGTCATTCACAGGCTGGCGCGCGACGCCGCCAGGAGCCGGCCAAGGGCCAAAATGGGATACGGACGAAGATTCCTCCCAGACCAAAGGTGCCAGCCCCGCAAGCCCTGGCTGCGTGCGTAGAGCCGAGAGTGCGCATCAACGGCAGGTGAGAGAGGGAGGCTCAGGCCTTTCTTTCTGGGCGGGAAGGGCAGTCGCTCGCAGGACGGCGTGCTGCGCTGCCGGGGCCGGCCATGGGCCAAAACTGGATATGGACAAAGATTCCTCCCAGAACAAAGGGGCCCGCCCCGCAAGCCCTGGCTGGGCGCGTAGTGCCGATAGTGGCGCACCAACGGCAAGTGAGAGAGGGGGGCTCAGACCTTTCTTTCCAACCGGGAAGGGCAGTCGTTCACAGACAGGTGCACCGTGCCGCGGTAGGCCGCCCGAGGGCCAAAATAGGATACGTACGTATATTCCTTTAGACCAAAGGTGCCCGCCCCGCAAGCCCTTGATGGGCGTGTAGTGCCGAGAGTGCTGCAAAAACGGGACGAGAGAGAGGGGGGCTCAGGCCTTTCTTTCCGGCCAAGAAGGGCAGTCGTTTGTCGGCTGGCTCAACGCACCGCCTGTTTCCGTCCGAGGGCCAAAATTGGATACGGATGAAGATTCCTCCCAGACCAAAGGGGCCCGCCCCGCAAGCCCTGGCTGGGCACGCAGTGCTGAGAGTGACACACCAACGGCAAGTGAGAGAGGGAGGCTCAGGCCTTTCTTTCCAGCCAGGAAGGGCAGGCATTGGCAGCCCAGCGCGCCGCGCCGCTGGGGCCAGCCGAGAGCCAAAATGGGATACAGACGAAGATTCCTCTCAGGCCAAAGGTGCCCGTCCTGCAAGCCCTGGCTGGGCGCGTAGTGCAGAGAGTGGCGCACCAATGGCAGGCGAGAGAGGGGAGCTCAGGCCTTT
>NW_020921706.1:0-327 GCF_003984885.1 Neopelma chrysocephalum
TTATTAAATAGAATTTCTTGACTTTCCTTTTGATTGACTTGTCTTTTAATTGCCTCTTTTAGCCTTGTTATAAAATCAATAAACGGTTCTTTTGGTCCCTGATTTATGAGAGTGAAAGAGGGTGTTTGGACGTATGCGTCCGCCACCCTTTTCACTGCCTCTAATGCCAATTCCTTAGTGATTTCTAAAAATTTTGGTTCAATTCGGGATTGATCCCCTCTAGTTGAGTAGCTTCCCTCACCATAGAGCATGTCTATTGCCTGCCGCACTGGGATTCCCCTTCTCTCCATTTTTTCATTGACGTAAGTGACAATCAATTTTTTCCAC
>NW_020921706.1:337-1083 GCF_003984885.1 Neopelma chrysocephalum
TACTCTACCATGGCTTTTTTAATATCTTTTAACATGGGATAGGAGATCGGTCTCCATTCCGGAGCTTTCCCCTCTTCCAGAAATATTGGAAAAGCTTTTAAGAACTCCGTGTCATTAGCCTGAGCGGCCTCCTCTCTGAAAGGTTTCCATATGTTGGGCATATCATTGTGCCTTTCAGGGGAGTACCGTGTGTGGCTTGTGTCATTGTCATTATCTGAGTCAATGTCGGTGTAGCGGCAGGCAGGGTAGGCCTTGTTGTTACGGGCCCTATGGGCGCGGCCATGTTGCCGGAAACCGGCTTTGACCTTTGGCCTAGCCCCGCCCCTCGCCTCCCTTTCCCCCCCGGAAGGTGACCTCTCAGGGGAGGAGGCGGTGCTGGAGGGAGTGGACGAACACGTGGGCGACTCGGGGGAGGGGTCCCTGACGCGTGTGGGAGGAGGTGGAGGTGGTCTGGGGGGTGGTGCTACGAGGGCCCGCCCCCTCCTTTCCCGCGCTGATGGTTCCCGCGAGGATTTTTCCCGCCTCCGTCCCGCGCGTCTCCCGTCTCCCTCCTCCTCGCCGCCATTTTGTGTTCGCTGTGATGGTATCTTCTCCCTCCCGCCATCTTGTGAACGCCTCGATGTGTGTGACGCAGTCGTTTTTTCGCGTCGCTTAGCTGGTACATGGAGACTGCTATTCTCGTTCATCATTTGGTGCTGTAGCACCATCAGAACTAGCCTCCAGGCAATGAGAGCTTGTTTCGCCTT
>NW_020921707.1:0-1407 GCF_003984885.1 Neopelma chrysocephalum
GGGTATTTTTGGAGTGTTTGATGGTCTGGGTGTTGCAGCTGCCTGTTCTGCCAGTCCAAGGCGGCCCATTAGCAGAGATGACCCCTCAGGCTGGGTGTGAAGGTGCTAATGCCTCCCTGGAGGGGAGTTATCACAGCTGAGTCATGGGTGTGAAGACAAAGGAACAGTTCTTGCACAGTTCTTTCACACCCAGCTTGTAGCCTGAGGTGTCAGGTGGGTCCTGGGCAGCTGCTGCAAAGGATCCATTCTTAAGAGTCCCTCAGAAATGACACAGAGGGTGTAGAATACACAGTTTTGGTTTTGCCCACACAGTGATAAACTGGTCCCAGACTGTGCAACTAAGATAGATTGCTAGGATCGGTTACCATGGCAACTATCATACACTCCCATTGCCACGGTCAGTTACCATGGAAACCATCATACATTCCCATTGCAATGGTCAGTTACCATAGCAACCATCATACAGCCCACTGCTACGGTCAGTTACAATGGTAACCATCACACATTCCCTTTGCAATGGTCAGTTACCATGGCAACCATAATACATACCCATTGCTATGGTCAGTTACCATGGTAACCATCAGAAATTCCGGTTTCTATGGTCGGTTACCATGGCAAACCATCATACATTCCCATTCCTACAGTCAGTTACCATGGCAACCATCATACTTCCCACCGGTACAGTCGGTTACCATGGCAAGCAGCATATATTCCCATTGCTATAGTCTGTTACCATGGCAACCATCATACATTCTGATTCCTATGGTCGGTTACCATGGTAACCATCATACATTCTGATTCCTATGGTCAGTTACCATGGCAACCATCGCACGTTATTACTATGGGAACCATCATACATTCAAATTGCTACACTTGGTTACCATGGCAACCATTTTATGTCCCACTACTACAGTTAGTTACCATGGCAACCATCATACATTCACATTGCTACAGTCAGTTACCATGGCAACCACCACACATTCCTGTTGCGACAGTCAGTTACCATGGCAAACATTATAAATTCCCATTGCTACAGTCAGTTACTATGGTAACTATCATACTTCCTACTGGTAAAGTTGGTTACCATGGCAACCATCATAGAGTAGCGTTGCTACGGTCCGTTACCATGGCAAACCATCGTGCATTCCCATTCCTACAGTCAGTTTCCATGGCAACCGTCATAAATTCTCTTTTCTACAGTCAGTTACCATGGCAACCATCATACATTCCTGTCATTACAATAAGTTACCATGGCAGCTATCATACAGTCGCGTTGCTACGGTCGGTTACCATGGAAACCATCATACATTGCGATTGCTATGGTCAGTTGCCATGGCATCCATCACACATTCACATTGATACTGATGCCTTAAGCCCATAATGATTTTCTTATTTTTCTACCTTATA
>NW_020921707.1:1417-3444 GCF_003984885.1 Neopelma chrysocephalum
GGGCCAGGGGGTGGACCAGGCCAAAAGTTAGAGGATGGACACACTTGGGATTGGCCAGATATTGCTATAAATGTAACATCTTGGGCACAGCCCGGGGTGCGCCGTGTAACATCTTTTTGCCTTGGCATAATTAAACCCTTTCTTATCTCACCCCAGCTTACGGCTCCTGAATTTTTTCGTAGCACCAGCAGAGCAGGCATCAATACAGTCAGTTACCATGGAACTATCTTACATTCCCACTGGTACAGTCGTTTACCATGGCAATCACCATACGTTCTAATTGCTTTAGTCAGTTACCATGGCAACCATTAAAAATTCATATTTTCACGGTCAGTTACCATGACAACCAGCATACATTTCCATTGCTTTGGTCGGTTACCATGGCAACCATCATACATTCCCACTGGTAAAGTCAGTTACCATGGCAACCATCATAGTTGTGTTGCTATGGTATTTACCATGGAAACCACCATAAATTCTCTTTTCTACTGTCAGTTACCATGACAACCATCATATTTCCACTTGCTACAGTCAGTTACCATGGGAACCATCATACATTCCCGTTCCTACGGTCAGTTACCATGGAAAGCAGCATACATTTCCATTGCTACAGTTGGTTACCATGGCAACCACCCTACATTCTCATCACCACGGTCAGTTACCATGGCAAGCATCACACATTCCCATTCCTACTGTTGGTTACCATGGCAACCATCACACATTCCCATTGCTACGGTCAGTTACCATGGCAACCATCAGACATTCCCATTGCTACAGTCAGTTTCCATGGCAACCATCATACAGCCCTTTAATATGGTTGGTTACCATGTCAAACATCATACATTCCCATTGCTACAGTCAGTTACCATGGCAACCATCATACATTCCCGTTCCCACAATCAGTTACCATGGTAACCATCATACCTCCCACTGCTACGGTCAGTTCCTGTGGCAACCAGAATACTTCCACTGGTACACTCGGTTTCCTGGAAACCGTCATACATTCCCATTGCTACCGTTTGTTACCATGGCAACTATCATACTTCCCACTGCTATGGTCAGTTACCATGGCAACGAGCATACATTCCCTTTGCTATGGACAGTTACCATGGCAACCATCATACATTCCTGTTTCTACAGGCAGTTGCCATGGCAACCATCACACTTCTCACTGGTAGAGTCAGTTACCATGGCAACCATCATACAGTCCAATTGCCATGGTCAGTTACCATGGCAACCAGCATACATTCCCATTGCTATGGTCGATTAGCATGGCAATCATCATACATTCTGGTTAATATGGTCGGTTACCATAGAAACCAGCATACATTATAATTACCATGGTCAGTTACCATGGCAACCGTCATACAGTTGCATTGCTATGGTAAGTTACCATCGCAACCATCATAAATTCTCTTTTCTACAGACAGTTACCATGGTAGCCATCATATTTCCCACTGCTACAATCAGTTACCATGGCAATCATCACAGAGTAGTGTTGATATGGACATCTACAATGGCAACCATCATACATTCCCATTGCTACAGTCGGTTACCATGGCAACCATCATACAGCACCCTAATATGGTTGGTTAACATGGCAACCATCATACATTCCCATTGCTACAGTCAGTTACTATGGCAAACATCATACAATAGTGTTGCTACGGTCAGTTACCATGGCAACCATTACACAATTCCGTTTCTATGGTCGGCTGGCATGGCAAACATCAGACCTTCCCACTGTTACAGTCAGTTACCATAGCAACCATCACACATTCCCATTGCTACGGTCGGTTACCATGGCAACCACCATACATTCCCATCACTACAATCAGTTACTATGGCCACCATCATACATTCCTGTTTATAAGATCAGTTACCATGGCAACCATCATACAGTCCCATTGCTATGGTCAGTTACCATGGCAACCATCATACATTCCAATTGCTACACTTGGTTACCATGGCAACTACCATACTTCTCACTGCTATGGTCGGTTACCATGGCAACCATCATACATTCC
>NW_020921707.1:3454-8485 GCF_003984885.1 Neopelma chrysocephalum
ACTTCTCACTGCTATGGTCGGTTACCATGGCAACCATCATACATTCCAATTGCTATGGTCCGTTACCATGGCAACCACCACACATTCCCATTGCTACAGTCAGTTACCATGGCAACCATCATACTGTCTCACTGGTACCGTCAGTTACCATGGCAACCACCATACATTCCCATCTCTACAGTCAGTTACTATGGCAACATCTTGGTTCCTCTTGGACAGAAGCAGATGCAGATGAGCCTCCCTGTTGTCCAGCAAACTGCCAGCTGTGCTATAAAGGCCTGTGTCCCAAGGGTTGTCTTGACCAAGACCCTGCACAAACCTCTGGGACTCTTTGCATCCTGTCATGGTACCTTTCCAGTGAATTCCAGGGTTATCAAAGCCAACTTGAATGGGCTCTTTGTCTCACTCCACAAGGTCACCCAAACCATTCTCTCCTCTGACCCTCACCCACTAAAGTTCACCTAATTTGTTCATCCCCTAGAGCAGCTCCACAGGTCCAAGAAGCTCCTTCCCGCTGAGGACACCTCTCTCCTGCTCTTTCTCTCTCCTGTGTCTCCTTGGCCTTCTCTCCCAACCCATCACAGCCCTGCAACCTGGGAACTGTCTCAGCAGGCCAGGGCTGTTATTGCCTCTAAGTAGAAGGAAGAGAGACTTGGGGCTGCAACTCCTCCTGTCTGTGCCCCACACGCAGGGCATTGGGGCCTGTCTGGCTGCAGCCCCTCAGTGGGGGCACCGGGGGTAAGAACAGACTTGCAGTGGGGAAAGCTGCTCTGAAAGCCCCGAGAGCTGGGGTGTGCAGAGGCTTTGCTGACAATGGCCTTGGGGGTGGACGTGCTGGGACTGAGACCCAGGGCGAAAATCACAGGCCTGATCCCTGAGGAGATCAGCACATGCTGCTGAAATGCTGGGGGAGAGCAGAGCCAGCAGAGGGAGGAAACAAGTGTGGACAGCCTGGGCTGATGTGCTTTGGACTCGTGCCTGGCCCGGCCTTGGCTGGGCAGAGAAGGGACAGCCTTTGTGTCCCTGCAGGGCTGAGATTCACTCACTGCCCCAAAGGCACCCAGTGTGTCTGAGGAGCCCTGGGTGGTGCCTGTCCCACAACTGCTGGGAATGGGGACGGGCTTCCTGCACAGGCCCTGTGCTGTCCATGGCAGCTGCTGCACTTGTGCTGCAGAGCCCTGGCACCTCCCCTGGCGCTACAGGCCCCTCTTTGGCTCTTCAGTCCAGGCTCAGCTGCCCTGAATTAGGTTCAGCATTGAAGGGATGTCCAGGAGACAACTGCCATTGTACTCTGAGCACATATAGAAAATACCCTGATAAAGAACAGGAGAGAGACCTCTCTCCCTGTGCCACCTGACTCCATTTGGTCACCTGAACACCCCTATGGGCTGCCCTGGACAGAAGGAACAGTGACAGGTTCCCCTGTCCTACATGTGGGCCCCTTCTGCCACTGAAGTTGGCCAAAGCAATGTCCCAGCAGCCTCCAAGAAGATCCCACAGCTGCTGCCCTGTCCCTAGGGACTGCTCCATTGGAGCCTGCAGTTCCCAGCAGGAATCTCGGTCACCTCTGGCCCCTCAGAAGGAACCAGGGGTTTGTGTCCCAGCAGGTCACTCCTGGCTTTGGTCTTCCTTCCTTCCCATGGCAGCTGGGACAAGGAGTCACCTGCAGGGGCCTGTTTTGGGCCCACTGAAGTGGGGCAGGAGGAATCCCAGCCCATGGGGATTGTGGAGGGAGCTGAGTGTCCTTCTGGCCCCAGGTCTGCAGAGCCACAATGAGACACCTCTGTTGACTCAGCTGAGTCCCTTCCCTCAGTGCAGGTGAAGGAGATCCCTCCTGGGCACTGTCTGGGTTTCCTGTCTAATGATGGGACATGAAAAGGGGACTCTTGAACTTGACTCTGTGTCTGTTTGGAGAAATGAGACTGCTGAAAGAAGTGTCTGTGCCCAGCTGAGAGAAGGGCCATCATGATTTCCTTCAGCTGTGTGCCAGCAGGTTCCCCTGGAGCCCCAGGGACAGCTGGAGGGAGCCCAGAGGGGCAGAGCAAGGGCTGCCTGGGGCTGTTGCTGTGCTGCTGAGCTGGGCCGGGCTCCTGGCACACAGGGAGCTCCTGGCAAGCAAGAAGAGCTTCAAAGAGACAGCTCTGCTGGTGAGCAGCTCCTCTGCACAGCCCAGCAGGGCTGAGGGCACTGCCTGCAGCACCCAGGGCACAGGAGAGAAGGCAGAGAGATGAGAGGCAACCTGGGCTGGGAGGTGACTGAGCTCTCACTACAGGAGAAACCTTCCCAGGATTTGAAGGAAGAATTCTCTGGCTGTAGGAAAGTTCAGCTTCCCTTCCTGGAGGGATCTCCTAAAGCTGACACATCCCACAGCTTCTAGGATCTTTCAGCAGGACTCTCCCAGTTGCTGCAGTGCAGAGGAAGTGGCCATATGGCAGAGCAGGGCAGGAGCTGCAGGCAGCAAGGGCAGAGAGGAGAAGGGAGCAGGAGGTTCAAGGGATCCTGGGGTGGGAGGACAGGGGAGAGCTGCTCAGGGGAGGAACCTTGCCAGCCCTTTGCCACGGTCAGGCTCTGGCTGCAGAGCAGTGCAGGTGAGTTCCTGCAAGTGCCTCTCCCAGCTGCCAAATGCCAGCAGTGGCAGGAGCTGTCAGGATGGCTGTGCTGGATTTCCTGGGGTGCAGCAGGAGAAGCTGCTGCAGAGCAGGACTTGCTGCTGCCCCCTCAGAGGCCCAGGGCAAGAAGGTTCCCTGTGCTAGGGCTGGCTGTGGGCTGGGAAGGTGGGGGTGCAGCCAGGGGTGCCCAGGGCTGTGGTGCAGAGCAGGGTCCTGCCCCCAGGGCTCTGTGTGCTGGGGCAGGGACTCTGCTGCCTGCCAGGGGCAGCTCTCAGCCCGGCCAAGGAGCTGCCACGGGGCTGGGGGAGAAGGGCTGTGGGGAAGGAACAACTCCTGGGAGGGCAGAGCAGGGCAGAGTCCTTCTGATCTCGACAGTGTGCTGCAGGGATGAGGGCTGGTCACAGCTCCAGATCAAAGCAGGACATTTCCCAGAAGGTATTTGCAAGAGGCACAGACAGACAGGGGGTACCTTAAAGAGAATGAACCAGTTCTTCCAGTTGTCTGGGTGCTGACTTTGACAGAGAAATTAATCTCTGAGCACAGGAGGAGACACTGAAAGTTGAACTCTGTTAGATTAGAGGAGATTGAACCTGAGAGTGTCAGACATCAAAACTCTCTTATAGATGCATAAGTGTTACTTTTCCAGCCTCCCGATGGTTGCTGTGACATTGCCATCAGAGCCTGCCCAGCCAGAGATACTCTGGGCAGTGCCCTGTGCTGCTGGGAGGGCTCTGCAGGGCAGAGCTGAGCCCCCAGGGCTGGGATGGGCTGTGGCAGCACTGCCAGGGCCCAGCCCTGGCCCCAGGGAAGCAGCTGCTGGCAGGGACAGCTCCAGGCAGCAGAGCCCTGGGCAGGGAGTGGGGGGCAAGTGCCCCCAAGGCCTGGGGGAGAGGGCGTTCAGGCAGCTCTGGGGGCCCTTCCCTGGAACTCTGCTGAGCACTGTGTGCTGGGCCATAGAAATGAGGATTCCTGCAGTGGAAAAGAACCTTCCCCAGATGTGACGGTAAAAATAGAAAACACAGGCAAAATTATTTTAAGCTCAGACTAAGCTTCTGCTCTGCAACCCCAGCTTTTCTGTGTCATGGGTGTAGAGATGGAACTTTTGTGCTCAAGCTCTGTTACATCTGACATTCTTTGTGTGTGAGAACTCTATCAAAAAAGTTCCATGTCCCACTGCAACAGAGCAAAACTGACTCCTTGGCAGTGCATTTGGTGACATTTGACTGAGGATTGATTAGAAACACGAGGCCATATGAATATGGCTAAGGCTATGGATGAGCTGCAAAAGTACAAAACGCAGTCTGACTAGGCCCATGAGAAAGTCTGAGATAGCAGGGCCATGAGAAAGCAGCAATGACCTTGTGTATTCTAACTTGGGCTGGAAAACAGGAGCTTGGAATTTGAAAAACAAAAGCACTTAACGAGCCACCTGTGTAAACGGAAACAATGGAAGGCAGTTGAGATGATATCACCTATTAGTCAAGTGCCAATTAGGAGCCTAATCTCTGTAATATGTATGAGCCTATTATGCAGTGTATATTAAGTTGCTTTCTATCTTCAATAAACGGAGTTTTTGGATCCTTACATTAGGTTTCCGAGCTTTCCTCGCCGACAAATTGGCGCCCGAGTGCAGGGACCAAGGGGGGTCCCTAGAAGTCAAGTCGGACTTCTGGGCTGGAATCAAGTCGGATTCCGGAGAACCAAGTCGGGTTCTCATGGCCGCGGTCGGACGAGTAACTTCGGTCGGTCTTGTCGTGCAGCGCAAGTAGGCGAAAGGGTTGGACGAAAAAGAGCTCAACTTGCCGCCACCAGACGCCTCCTTTTCGGGGAATTTGGACGGCGAAAGAGTTACGCTCCGCGTCCCACGTTGCGAAAAGAGCTCAAACCTGCCGCTGCCGAAAGCCTCTCATTCGGGGATTTTGGACGGCGAAGGGGTTAAGTTCCGCGCTTCCGGCAACGAAATAGTTGGACCCAGCGCCCGGGAAAACTCCTGAAGAAGGGGACCCGCCGACAAAGCCGCAAAGTCTCGTGGAAAGGCTGCACAGCGTGGTAACGCGTGGTTTAGGTAATGGAGAGACAGGTGGCACTTTCGTTGCTCCAATGCTTTCTGGGAAAGCGGGGAGTTAAAGGGTTAGATTTAAAAAAGGATTTACCGGAATTGCTTAAGGTGGGGTTTGCGAAAGGGTGTTTTGCGGACCCCAATACGGTCTTTGATGAAGGTGAATGGAAACGGTACGGGGATAAGTTGTGGGAGGATTTATTGAATGATGATAAAGTGGCTAAAAAGTTGGGCAAGCAGTGGCAGGCTGTTTCTAATGCTTTGCAACAACATAAAACCGAGCAGCAGGCTGCTCGAGCCGCTGCGCAGCGTTTGAGAGACATCGGCAATCCTTTCGCTGAGTCTCCGTGCCCGCTGCCTCCC
>NW_020921708.1:0-1638 GCF_003984885.1 Neopelma chrysocephalum
CCCCTCCTGCTTTCCCATCCCCCTCCCAGCAGCATTTCTAGACCCTCTCTGATGTCTCTGCACCAGCTCTGGCTGTTCCCTGAAACACAAAGCCATGGGATGATCCTGACTCCCTCTGGGTGACCTCTTGCAGCACAAGGGTCCCCGTTGAGTGACATTTCTTTATCCTCACCTTCAGTCTGAACCTTCCATACTACTCTTTGTGGAGATTTCATTCTATTTCCAGTATGGAGAAAAGCTCCATCCTGTCAGATCTCCTCTAGACCCTCTGCAGTTCTTCCTCATTCCTCCAGAATGGGGAGCCCCACACCCAGACAGACCAGTCCAGATGTGGTGACCCCAGGGCTGAGTCCAGGGGGTGACAACTCCCTTGTCTGGGTACCCACACTTCCCCCAAGGCATTCTCATGTGCAGTTGGCCTTAAATCAAGGGACCACTCTGATTCTTTGTACAGTCACAGAATCAAGTGGCACCATGACACTGCAGGGCCTCATGGAACCAAAGGAATGCAGGGACACTGTGGAATCTCATGGAACCAAGGGACCATTGTGATATGCGGGGTCTCTTTGGAAGAAAAGGAACCCTGAGATATCTCAGAACCTCATGGAACCAAGGGGCCACTGTGCCTCCCCAGAACTCCATGGAATCAAGCAGAGCCGCTGCCTCCCCCCCGCCACCGCACGGACCAGAGTCACCGGCTCTGCTCCGCTTGGACACCTCTGGAGTCAGCGTGTTCTTGGGCAGCACAAAGATGTTCCATAGTGATGTTCAAGGGCTGGTCACTGAGGGATTTCATCAGGAAGTTGCTGCCAAGAGGACTTTGTACCATGGATTTTATTTGACACTCTTCATTCAGCCAACTTCCCACCCACCACATCTTCTACTTCTGTCCAGCTCTCACCAGGCTGGCTCTAACGAGACCACAGGAGACCATGTCAAGGGCCTTGATAAAGTCTGGGCACACAACATCCCCTTCTTTTCCCTCCCACAGGGGTTCTGCAATCCCTGCCTTGTCCTTCCAATGCCTGGCAATGGCTCCAGGAGGAGTTTCCAGATCCCCTTCCCTGCTGAGCCTGAGCAGTCTGGAACTCTGCCAACCCTCCTTGCTGCTCTGTTTGCAGACTGGTTCCATGTCTGCCTTTCCCAAGGCCCCAGGGAGCTCTGGGATGGCTCTGGCCTTTGCAAGGGTTTGGGAGAGGTCTCCCAGTGACACTGCCCAGCCTTCCCAATATTCCTGACACCAAAACCTTTTCCATAGCCCACACTTCCAGACGAGTGCCTGGGACACAACACAGGTTGTCCTGGTGGTTCTGGAGAATTAGAAGGGATTTCTTCCTTGAAACCAACCCCTCCAATTGGATTTGAGTGCAGCTGAAAGGTTTCCTCAGCATTTTGCCTGGTGCCTCCCTGCCCTGAAGGTTTCTGGCCATCAGGCTGGAGCTGAGGGGGTTGGGCAGGTGCCTGAGGAGGGTGTAGAACAAGGGCTGTGTCCAACTGTGCCAGGAGGGCTGTGCTGGGCAAGGCTGAGGAGGCTGCAGAAAACAGTGGCCCTGGGGAGGTGAGAGGAGCAGGGGGAGAGACCTTGTGCCTGCCCACGCTGGGCAGGAGCTGCCCCAGGATGGCAGCTCTGAAGCACTC
>NW_020921709.1:0-2571 GCF_003984885.1 Neopelma chrysocephalum
CTGATGTGCTGGGGAGGCCACTCTCCTCCTCTTGCCATCAGCTGCTCGTGGGGCTAGTGCCTGGGAGCGCTTGCTGAGGGCTGAAAGAGAGCTCCTGGCTTGGTTTGTGGAGGAAGAGCAGCGGTGACTCCCTGGAGAACTGGCATGTGGTCAGGCTGCCCTCATTCCCAGGGTTACGGTCTTTTGGATCTCTCACATTTACAGGACATGACACTCTGTCATTGAAACTGAATTTCATGATGTCATTTACAAGTCGAATAAACAAACAACAGAGTGGGCTTGGTCCCTTTTTGCCCAGTCTTATTTTTAGGTCAGATCTCTTCTACGGCATTCATGGCGTAAGGTTTCATAACCTATAACCCAAAAGGCTGAATATTGTTTTCCCATGAGCAAAACCCCATAATGAGTAGCAGAAGGTCAGTGGGCTTCTCTCTCCTGCTCTGTTGTGGTCCAAGTGTTACTGTATGTCCCAGGGAAGCCTGAAAGCCTGAGCAGTGCAGCTGCTGCTGCTGGATCTGGTTCAGGAGCTGTTTTGGGGGAGCTGATGTTCTGACCCTTCCAGGCTGGAGCTTTGGTCTTACACCATTTCCATCCGTTCCTGTATTCTGACACCACTGCCAGGGGCAAAGAAGAGCCTTCAGGAGAGGGCAATTTGCAGGGGACAGTGGCTGCCCGATGGCCTTTGGCTCTTGCTGGCCACTTGTCCTGCTTGCAGAGCATGGATCAAATCTGGGAGAGAAGTGGCGCTGCCCTGGAGCCCTGGGGCCCAGCGCTGGGGATGGGTCAGCAGGCAGATGGAGCCCCAGTCACTGTCCCCCTTGGAGCTCTGTCATCCCCCAGGGCTTCCCCCAGGGCTGCCTGTGCTGCTCATGCCCAGCTGGACAATTGTCTTGTCCAGGAGGGTGCAGTGAGGGACAGGAGCATCAACCTGACTAAAAGCCCAACAAACTGCATCCCCCACATTCCCTTCATGTGTGAGTGGAGGGGCATAAACATAGAAGGATATGAAATGAGACAGGAGAGACTTTCCCTTAGTGAGCCCGCCCCGACTGTTCCTGATGGTTGCATTGTCCTTTCAATGCCTTCCAGTTGCACCCTGTAGGATCTTCTGCCCAATTTTCCAGGTGCTCCAGATAGAGGGACAGTTTTGCAGTTCCCTGCATCTTCCCTGGTTGCCTTTGCTAAGTGGGGCTGAGTTGGGCTGATTGCAGCCTGCCAGGAGCTGTGCTGAGTGCCAGGAGCTGCCTAAATGCAGGGGAGCTGAGTGTGCTGAGGGTTGTCCCCCAGGGCAGCAGAGGTGTTGGGGAGGAAGAGGAGGGGAGGCAGGAAGGGGATGTGTGGCTGGGCGTTGCTGGGGCTAGAGGACCTGGCAGGCAATAGGCAGCTGGGCCAGTGCAGGGCTGGGCTGGGGGTGCCAGGGAGTCCGGGGGTCTCAGGGATCCCCCCAGAGAGGGGGTTGTGTCACTGGGTGTGCAATAATCCCCCGGGGAAAGGTGGGGTGAAGCCTGTTGTGCTGAGGGAGCGACCTGATGTCCTGGCCATGCAGGAATCTCCTGGAGTTCATTGAGGAAAGATGCCAAGTCCTGTTTCTGGGGCAGAAGAACAGAACAGAGACACCAAGACACAGAATTGTCTGGAGGATTTTTCATAGAGGAGAAGATCAGAGAGCTTGGAGTGCCAGGGGACAAGGACAGACTTGGGGTGTCATCAGTGTGTAAATCCCTGATGTCAGGGAATGAAGCTGAGGGAGCCCAGGCCTTGTTAGTAATGTACTGGTGCAGGACAAGAAGCCCTTGCCCAGGCGACAAGAGGTTGAATTCCATGGGAAAGGAAGCCAAGGCTTCTTCAGCGTGTGGGTGTTGACAGAGCGGAAGAGGTGGTGGGTCCTCTGTCCTGGGAGATCTAAAGCTGAACTGCACATGGTCCTGGAAAGCCTGCTCATGCTGGCCCTGCTTGAGCAGGGGGTTGAAGCAGCTGCAGTCCAGAGTTGGTGCCAAACAGGAGGATTTTGTGCCTCTGTTTGCTGGCAGGGTTGAGGAGTCCTGCTGGGGAATAGTTTGTGCAGTGTGTGCTGGATGCCAGAGCCCTTGGTGTGGTGTGCACAGGTAAGAGCAGTGTTGTGTGGAAGCCTTTGGTGTAGCAGGAGATGGGCAGGTCCCCTGCTCAGAAAGGACTCTCAAGCTGTCCCAGTGTGTGTTGGTGGTGGTGTCCTATTTGTTAAGAAGGGTCTTGTGGCTCTTGTGCACCCATCCCAATAGACTTTTGAGCCCTGTCTTTGTGCCAAGGGAGTTTGTGAGACGACTGGGAGAAAAAATGAAAAGGAGTCATGAGAGGCTGTGATGCAGGAGAACTTTATTGAGACAAAAGAGTGAAAAGAAAGGACCAGCCAGTGGAAGGGAGAAGGTATGAGGTGCAAGCAGGGTGACCATCAGCCGAGGTGCTTTGCTTGCAGGAGATATTGGTGCAAGAGTGAGAAGGGCAGGTGCAGGGGTGTCAGCTGCAGTGGCAAGGCCCCTCAGCAGGTGGAGCAGCCCAGGCCTCCCAGGCCAGAGCAGCCCAGGCCTCCCAGGC
>NW_020921710.1:0-3414 GCF_003984885.1 Neopelma chrysocephalum
GAAAAATCCCTCTGACTGGATTCTGAGTGTCCTTTATCCTGGAATCCCGGAATGGTTTGGGTGGGAAGGGCCCTTAAATCCCATCCCATTCCATGTTCAGGGACACCTCCCACTATCCCAGGTGGCTCCAACCCAGCCTTGGACACTGCCAGGGATCCAGGGGCAGCCACAGCTTCTCTGGGAATTCCAGCCCAGCCCCTCCCCACCCTGCCAGGGAAGGATTCCTTCCCAATCTCCCACCTTCCAACCATTCCCTTTCCTCCCTTTCCCTTCCAGAAGGCAGCTCTGCCCCCCCCCCCCTCCCCGGTATTCCCTGGGACTTATCCCAGGGAGCACGAGGGATATCCCAGCGCAGATCCCATGGATCCTATGGAACCTGGAGGGGCAGGACACAGGGAATGGCTTCCCACCGCCGGGAGGGCAGGGAGAGGTGGGATGTTGGGAAGGAATTCCCGGCTGGAGGGCGGCGAGGGCAGATCCCGGTTCCCGTTCCCGAGGCGCTGCTGCCCTCTAATGGGAGAAGGATCCTGGAGAATCCTGGAGCATCCCGAGCCGGGAATGATCCTCCGGGATTTGTCCCGTTCCCGGCAGGACAGGCGGGGCTGCGGGACGGGAATCTGCTGCTCTGGGAACAAGGAATGGATTTGGGAAGGGAGGAGCCGCTCCCGCTGTCCCGGGATGGCAGCTGGGCCGGGCAGGGATAAAACATATCCCGGGATAAAACACATCCAGGGATAAAACACATCCTGGGATAAAACACATCCTGGGACAAACATATCCCGGTATAAACACATCCCGGGATAAAACACATCCTGGGAAAAACATATCCTGGGATAAAACACATCCTGGGAAAAACACATCCTGGGAAAAACATATCCTGGGATAAAACACATCCTGGGATAAAACACATCCTGGGACAAACATATCCTGGGACAAACATATCCTGGGATAAAGCACATCCCGGGAAAAACACATCCTGGGACAAAACACATCCCGGGACAAAACACATCCCCGGATAAAACACATCCTGGGATAAACATATCCCGGGATAAAACATATCCCGGGAAAAATATATCCCAGGATAAAACACATCCTGGGAGAAATACGTCCTGGGATAAAATACATCCCGGGATAAAACACGTCCTGGGATAAAACACATCCTGGGAAAAACATACTGGGAAAAACACATCCAGGGATAAAACACATCCCAGGATAAACACATCCTGGGATAAAACACATATCAGGACAAAACACATCCCGGGATTAAACATATCCTGGGATAAAACACATCCTGGGATAAAACACATCCTGGGACAAAACACATCCTGGGACAAACATATCCTGGGATAAAGCACATCCTGGGAAAAACATATCCGGGGATAAAACACATCCTGGGACAAAACACATCCTGGGACAAACATATCCTGGGATAAAGCACATCCTGGGAAAAACATATCCGGGGATAAAACACATCCTGGGATAAACACATCCTGGGACAAACATATCCTGGGATAAAGCACATCCTGGGAAAAACATATCCCGGGATAAAACACATCCTGGGATAAACACATCCCGGGAAAAACATATCCCAGGAAAAACACATCCTGGGATAAAACACATCCTGGGATAAAACACATCCCGGGATAAAATACATCTCAGGATAAAACACATCCCGGGACAAAAAACATCCAGGAAAAACACATCCCGGGATAAAACATATCCCGGGAAAAACATGTCCCGGGAAAAACACGTCCCAGAGCAAGAACTGACCCTGGGGTGGGTGTGTGTGGCAGGATCACATCCTGTGCCAGCTCCCTGCCTCTGGAAAATCATGGAATTGCACCCCATCCAACCTGGCCTTGGACACTGCCAGGGATCCAGGGGCAGCCACAGCTTCTCTGGGAATTCCAGCCCAGCCCCTCCCCACCCTCCCAGCCAGGAATCCCTTCCCAATCTCCCCTTTCCCAGTGGGATCCATTCCCTGGGTCCTGGCATTCCAGGCCCTGATCCCCAGTCCCTCTCCAGCTCTCCTGGAGCCCCTTCAGGCTCTGGAATGTGCTCCAAGCTCTCCCGGGATCCTTCTCTCCTCCCTGGAATTCCGACCAAGGAGCAGCCACGGTCACCATTTCCAGCAGATTCCCCCCCCCGGATCCATGGAAAAGGCAGGAAGGTGTTTTCCCTGGAGCCCTCTGGAGACGGTTCATTCCCGGATTTCCCAGCACTCAGAGCCATGGGAATGTCACTCCAGAGGGCATTCCTGGGATTTTTCCACCACCGTTTCCCGGGACAGCTCAACCCATCCTGGGGCCGGGAGCGATTCCCGGGAACTCCATCCCAGTTCGGGCCCAGTTCAACCAGTCCGGGAGCTCCTGGGAAGTGGGAATTTTGGGATAGCAGCTCTGGGCTGGATATTGTGATCTATTTTCTAATTTTATTTTTATTTTATAGTTTCTTTTAGGTTTTATTTGTATTTTTACATTTTAGAATTTTTTAATTTTTATTGTATTATGATTCACAATTTCTATTTATCAATTTATATGTTATTTATATATATTTTTATGTATTGTTTTATATATTTTTATATATATATATCTATTATAAATCCACTGAGAGCCACAAACGCCTCTGGAGCTCCTGGGATCCTGGCCCGGGAATGTTGCAGAATTCCCGGGATTTAGGGGCCACCCCAGGGCCCAGGATGTGGGATGGGGCTGGAATTCATCCCTCTGGATACTCTCCCGGATCCGGGAATCCAGGAGTCCCTCCAGGCAGAGGGATAAAATAGATATAAATAATTATATTATGGAATAATTATAATGCAATAATAATAACATTATAATAATATAATTATAGATTCTAATATAAATATAAAATAAATATAAATAAATAAACATAAAATATATAAATATAATATATAATATATATAAAATATGTACAAAATAAATATAAAATATATAAATAATATATATAAATATATATAAATATATAAAAATATATATTTGACATATAAAATATAAAAATAGATATATAAATATGTAAATATATAAATATATAATAATAAAAATATAAATATAAATATATATAAATATGTACAAAATAAATATAATATATATAAATAAAATATATAAAAATATATAAATAGAAATATATATAAATATATATTTTATATATAAATATATATTTTATATATAACACATAAAAATAGATATATAAATATGTAAACCCTCATATAAGTACATATATAAATGATATATAAACTTATAAATGGAAATTGTAAACCATAATATAATTCTAAAATATAAAATCCAAATAAAATATAGAAGAAAATATAAAATCCAAATAAAATATAGAAGAAAATATAAAATCCAAATAAAATATAGAAGAAAATATAAAATCAAAATAAAATATAGAAGA
>NW_020921711.1:0-350 GCF_003984885.1 Neopelma chrysocephalum
GCTTTTAGAGGCTGATTCTTCAGCTGCAGAGGTGTCTGTGTGAGGCCTCCTGCCTCAGCACATCCACATTGGTACCCTCTGGGCTAAAGGATGTTGATTAATTGATTAAACCTTGCTAAGAGTGCTCTGAGACTTCACCCAAAAAAAGCAGATTGAAGAGGAAAACATCAAGTCAGCCTTGGACACCGCAGAATATTTACAGAATATTCTGTTTATTCACACCCAGGAGTGGTGAAGCCTTCCTGGCAAATCCTGCTGGGGTGGGAAGGGTTTGATACCCGGCGTTTAAATATCTGTACAAAGCCATTCCCTGAGCATTTCCACCGGTGTGTGTGAGCTCCTCATGGTGA
>NW_020921711.1:360-3952 GCF_003984885.1 Neopelma chrysocephalum
TGTTTGCTCACAACTTTTCCCTGGTGCTCAAAGAGCCAAAATAATTTGGAGCCCGAATTCAGCCTGAGCAGGGAGCCTGTGGGTGGATTTTCCACATTCCAAGAAACCAGGCCTTTCCCACTTTTTCCTTTTTTTTTTTTTTCAGCAATGGAAACAACTGCAGCGTGGCAGGGCCGTGTTTTAGGAGAGCTATGGCTCTGTTGTGATGGGATTAAATGTGGTCCAGGTCAGAACCATCTTTAGTTCGTTGGAATTTCAGCTTTTAAAGACTTTTTGTGCCCCTCAGCTGATGCTGAATTGGAGAATGGGAGGATTTCCCCCTGGAACTTTGTAGCTTCAGAGAATTCCCATTCAAAATGCAATGTTTTACCTCAATTCACACTGGTGAGTCCATAAATATACAACTGTGGAAACAACCACAGGTCCAGTGCTGGTTGCATTGTGTCCTCTACCTGTAAGAATTTTACTGTTGAAGACATTTGACTTACTTTTTCTATTATAAAAAACCCAACAAACCAACCCACTTGGCTTTCTCTGGTGTTTTTTTTTCGCTTGTTGTGTAGCTGGAAGGACTCACAGTTTCTTTTGGAGTAAAAATATGTGATGATTGAATGGGACATTATTAAATTCTTATGAAATTATTAATATTATGAAATTACTAATATTATGAAATTATTAATATTATGAAATTATTAATGCCATTAGAAGACATAATATTTATATATCATATTTGGGAAGCTGAAGGAGGAAAGGAAAAGGCTGGTGAGGGGCAAACAGGGCACACACTCACAGGCAAAACCTTCTGGCTTTAAATGGGAGTGTGGCAGCTCAGATGAGCTTGTGCAGGCTTGCATTGCTCTTTCTTTACTCCTTCATTGCTCTTTCATTCCTCTTCCATCTCTGTGGCTTTTCCTCCAGCTCTGGGGATTGTTTTCTGTCTCAGGGAGTGAGCTCTGAACACCCTCCCAGATGTGATGGTTTTGTACTGGTTTAAAGGTAAACCAGCAGGGGAAATGAACTCAACTCGAAAGAGAGATTAGAAGTCAGAAGAACAATTTAATAAAATAATACAATAAATACGATTATACAGACAAACAGTTGGTTTTAACCCACAAAACCCAAATGTAGAACCCAGCACCCTGGGGCAGGAACAGAGGGGGGTTCGTTGGGCCCCCTGAGTCCAAAGGAAAAGGAGAGGGAAAAACCTGTTGGTGAGAGGCTGGTGCAGTCTGGGCAAGAGTGGTGGGCTCAGTCTGGTTGAGAGTGGTGGTCTCAGTCCTTCTCTGGATCCCACGAGTGGTTCAAAAAGTCCCAAGCCCCCAAGATTGTCTCTCCTCCAGTTGAGGCAGGAATGCCCAGTCCCTCCCTCAGGGCGGGGAGTTCCACCCTGGGGGTGAGGACAGGAGCACCCTCCTGTCTCCCAGGCCTCTGAACACCCAGTTTCCAGCCTGAGGGCTCAGGGCTGCTCTGGGCAGAGGGTGTCAATGGTCTGTTGAGAACAGTTTGTGGGCAATGGCCTGGAAGGCTCTGGAATCCACAGTTTTGGGTTACACCCATCCAGTGATGAACTGGTCCCAGCTGTTCTAACCAGGACAGGTTTCTAAAGGTGAATAAACAGCAGCAGCACATTGAGAATGATGGCAGAGAGGAATGAGCCCCTGTGCTGCCTCCACCTCCTCCTCGGGTGAATTTAGGGTCTTTTCCCAGCAGCTGCAGCCTGTGAGTGTGTCTGGCACTGCTGTGCAACCCCCAAATCCCTGCTGTCCCCCAGGCTGTGGTTCACCTGCCCAGCTGGGCTGATGATTCTTTATCTCCTCACAAGAAGTCTCTGAGACTTCCCATTTGTGAAGTTCTTCATAACAGGAAGCTTTGATAAATTATATCACTATTTTATCCGTGGGACTGAGACTCTCTCCAGCAGCATCCTGAAGGACAAACAACGTGTTTGGAGGTTGCAGGAGCGTCCTCAGCTGTCACCTCAGCCCTGGGGATTTTTCTTTTCACCTCAGCCCTGGGGATTTTTCTTTACATCCCCCATGCTCTGACCCTGGAAAAAGCCTTTCCTTTTGCTTCCCCCTCAGATTACTTTAGTGGTTGCCCTCAATCTCTTTAATCACTGGGTTTGATGTCCAGTTTATCTTCCCAAAACGCAGCAGCCCTGACTGCATCAGATCCCCCCTCAATCCCCTGATCACTCCAGACTAGAGGCAGATAAACTATCTCAGGTAGCCTTTGATGTCCTCCCAGCAGCAGCTGAAGGCCATAAAAGATCCATCACGCTTTCCTTGGTGTCAAAAAGGTTTTGCTGTTGAACATTTGGGAGGCTGGAGGTCACTCCAAATCACAATATTGTTCACTTCATAAGCCCATTTGATCCTGTCAGCTGGTGTTACGTGTTTGAGTTGCTCCTGAGGAGTCCCCAGCATAAATCAACTTCTCAGCCTTCAGCCCCTTTGCACCCTGAGCTTTAAGCACTGATTGATTCATTAAATGTCTCCAAAGCCAAGCCATTTATCTTTTTCACTGTATTTTATTGTCTCTATTCCCCCTGACTCACCAACCTCCAGCACAACATGGAGTTGTGTTCACTGGAAGAATCTGTGTCAATACAGGGTGGATTTTTACAGGCAAGAAAGAGGCACCTGCACCTGCTTTTACTGAGTATCCAAAATTGGGGGGTGTCTTATGGGAATTCTGGTGGGTTTTAGCTTGGTTGTACTCTATTGCACAACCCCATCCCTTGCACAGCCACACAATTTTCAGCCCAAAGAACAATTCCGAGGTCCAAAGGATTATTTTTTGGTTATTTTTTCAGAGTTTCCCAAGCACAACCCCTTTTTTATATAATAAAAGCCTCTAAAGTAGGGAGAACAGCATCACTTTTAAACCCCCAAAGCCCCCATCTGGGAGACCAAAGAGTTAATTTGAGGTCCAAACCCCCACTTTTGGCCACACTTCAAAATTCCAAGGTTGATGATTTTGAAGTTCAAAGCCCAGAGGGCCCAGGGCATTATTTTGAAGGGTCTGACCAGGGAGGTTGGTGGCACTGTGATGTCACACTGAGTCTGTGACACCTGGGGACAGAAGGGTCTGTGGGGTGGTGGCATCTGCACTCTGGAGGACACAATCCACAGGGTGACCACCTTTGGCACTGAAAACATGGCTGTGGCCACTCAGGATCAAACTGGCAACGTGAGCCAGGCCAAGATGGACTTCTGGGATGGGATGGAGTCTGTCTTCATGATGCCCAGCATCACCCCCACAGGTACAGGCACTGCAGGAGCATCACCAGGGCCCACCTTCCCAGCCCTGGGGACACCTGGGGACAGCAGGACACACACCCCTGGCTATTAAAATTATTAGAAATGCTGAGTTAAGGTGCAAGTGAGACCAGATGCCAAAAGTCAACAATATGGATTTTATTTAACAGTAAACGTGAGGTAGAGAAAGAAAAACAGAAAGAAAAAGGAGAAAGGGGGGGGGGGGAGAAAGAATGGGACAGAGAGAGATTAAGTAGAAAATATATCACCACTCCATGGCATCCCGTGGTCCTCTTGGTCTTGTGGTCTTCTTGGTGGTGAGGGTCCCACAA
>NW_020921712.1:0-1148 GCF_003984885.1 Neopelma chrysocephalum
GGGGGGGACACAGAGGGGACACAGGGGCCACTCACCCTCCGGCCTCTCGTCGAAGTCCTCGTCCTCCTCCTCGGAGCCCACCGAGTACTCGGACTGGTTGTCTGGGGGGCACCGTCAGCACCGGGCACACAGCACCCCCAGCGCCTCCCAGTGACCCCCAGTATCCCCCCAGTCCCTCCCAGTACCCTCCCAGTGCCTCCCAGTGCCCACCTTGGTCCTCCCGGGTGGTGTCGTTGCAGTTGACCCACTTTGGGACGCCCTTGCCCTTGCCCAGGCTCTGCACCAGTCCCTCCCAGTGTCATCCTAATGCCTCTCAGTGCCCTCTCAGTGCCTCTCAGTGCCTCCCAGTGCGTTCCAGTGCCATCCTAGTCCCTCCCAGTACCATCCCAGTGCGTCCCAGTGCCCACCTTGGTCCTCCTGGGTGGTGTCGTTGCAGTTGATCCGCTTTGGGACGCGCTTGCCCTTGCCCAGGTTCTGCACCAGTGCCCTCCCAGTACCATCCTAGTACCTCCCAGTCTGTCCCAATGTCTCCCAGTCTCTCCCAGTGCCATCCTAATGCCTCCCAGTGCCCTCCCAGTCCCTCCCAGTGCCCACCTTGGTCCTCCTGGGCGGCGTCGTTGTAGTTGACCTGTTTTCTGACGCGCTTGCCCTTGCCCAGGTTCCGGGCCAGGTCCTCCTGCTGCTGCTCGTAGTGGTGGCGCAGCAGCTTCTCCCAGTAGTCGGGGTCCACGTTCTCCTCCTGCTTGATGATCTCCCGCTCGATCTCCTCGATCTGCCCGGACACGGACCCGTCAGCGCTCGCCCGGGGCACCCCGGGGGTCTCCGTGGGACTGGGGGGTCCCCGTGGGTCTGGGGGGTCCCCAAGGGCCTGGGAGGTCCTCATGGGCCTGGGGGGTCCCCACTGGCCCCGTCAGCGCCTACCCGGGGCACCTCAGGGGTCCTCATGAGCCTGGGGGTCCCCAAGGGTCTGGGGGGTCCCTGTGGGCCTGGGGGGTCCCCGTGGGTCTGGGGGGTCCCCAAGGGCCTGGGGGGTCCCTGTGGGCATGGGGGGTCTCCGTGGGCATGGGGGGTCCCCGTGGGCCAGGGGGGTCCCCGTGGGCCTGGGGGGTCCCCAAGGGCCTGGGGGGTCTCCGTGGGCCTGGGGGGTC
>NW_020921712.1:1158-1999 GCF_003984885.1 Neopelma chrysocephalum
TGGGGGGTCCCCAAGGGCCTGGGGGGTCTCCGTGGGCCTGGGGGGTCTCCGTGGGCCTGGGGGGTCCCCACCGGCTCCGGCAGCGCCGGCCGGGAGTCCCCAGAGCTGATGTCCCCATTGTCATCATCTGCATCGCCTTCATCATCTCCATCACCTTCATCATCCCCATCATCTCCATCACCTTCATCTCCATCATCTCCATCACCTTCATCTCCATCATCTCCATCACCTCCATCATCCCCCATCATCACCATCATCTCCATCACCTTCATCATCCCCATCACCTTCATCTTCATCTTCCCCATTGTCTTCATCATCCCCATCACCTTCATCACCCCCATCATCCCCATTGCCTTCATCACCTCCATCACCTCTATCATCCCCATCACCTTCATCATCTCCATCATCATCATCATCATCTCCATCACCTCCATCATCCCACTCATCTCCATCACCTTCATCATCCCCATCACCTTCATCATCCCCATCACCTTCATCATCCCCATCACCTCCATCGTCCCCATCTCCCTTGCCTTCACCATCCCCCCCAGCTCCATCACCTCCGTCACTCTCACCCCCTCCCTCATCCCCGCTGTCCCCCTCAGCTCCATCCTCCTCCTCATCTCCCTCATCCCCACTGTCCCCTGTCCATCCCCCATGTCCCCTGTCCATCCCTGCACTGTCCCCTGTCACTGTCCCCTGTCCATCCCCCATGTCCCCTGTCCCTCCCTGCAGTGTCTCCTGTCACTGTCCCCTGTCCATCCCCATGTCCCCTGTCCATCCCTGCACTGTCCCCTGTCACTGTCCCCTGTCCATCCCCATGTCCCCTGTCCATCCCTGC
>NW_020921712.1:2099-2766 GCF_003984885.1 Neopelma chrysocephalum
TCCCCTGTCCATCCCCATGTCCCCTGTCCATCCCTGCTCTGTCCCCTGTCCATCCCCATGTCCCCTGTCCATCCCTGCACTGTCCCCTGTCACTGTCCCCTGTCCATCCCCATGTCCCCTGTCCCTCCCCATGGTGTCCCCCCCGCGGTGTCCCCTGTGTCACCTTGTCCTCCTCCCTGACGACGTACTGGGCCACCTTGAAGGAGCTCAGGTACTCGTTCATGTTCTGCACGTCGGCGTCGTCCGTCGCGTCCTGGTTGCGGTCGAGCAGGCGGGCGATGGCCTCGTTGTCGTAGTGGATGACGCTGCTGTCCTCCTCCTTGTTCTCACCTGGGACACGGGAATGACACGGGAGTGACATGGGAACGACACGGGAATGACATGGGAATGACATGGCAATAACATGGGAACGACACGGGAGTGACACACTGTCCTCCTCCTTGTTCTCCCCTGGGAATGACATGGGATTGACACGGGAGTGACATGGGAGTGACACACTGTCCTCCTCCTTGTTCTCCCATGTGGATATGACATGGGAATGACACAAACATGACACCATCTGACATGTGAGTGACATGGTCCAACACGGCCCAACGTGGCCCAATACAGCCCAGGACAATCCAACATGGCCCAACACAGCCTGTCATGGCCCAACATGGCCCAGGAC
>NW_020921713.1:0-1248 GCF_003984885.1 Neopelma chrysocephalum
GCGAAGGTGCCCTGGGGGACAGAGGGCACTGGGATGGACTGGGAACGTCCCAGTGCGGAGTGGGAGCCACCCACAGTGGAGTGGGGGCATCCCAGTATGGAATGAGGCCATCCCAGTAAGAAACGGGGGCATTCCAGTATGAAATGAGGGCATCCCAGTAAGAACTGGAGGCATCTCAGTATGAAATTAGGGCATCCCAGTAAGGAATGGGGGCATCCCAGTATGGGCTTGGATTGACCCAGTAAGGGCTGGGAGCCCTTCCCAGTGTAAAGCGGCCCCTCCCAGTACCAACCGAGTACCCTCCCAGTACAAACTGAGGCGTTCCCAGCATAAACTGGGCCCCCCCCGCGCAGAAACCGCCGCAAAGGACGATGGGATATATCCCCCCTCCGGCCGCACTCCCCCACTGTCCCGTCGTGCCCCGCGCGGTGCAATGATCTCTATGGGCGGAGCCGCGGGGGATGCCGGGACAGCCGCGCACCCCCAGTATCCCGTCATGCCCCGCGATGGTCTCTATGGGCGGTGCCGCGGGGGATGCCGGGACAGCCGCACACCCCCAGTGTCCCGTGGTGCCCCGCGGTACCTGCGGCCAGTCCAACATGGCGGCGAGGAGCTGCCCCGTCTGGTTACAGTCGTCATCGATGGCCTGGGGGGGGGGGCGGGGGGGGGTCCTGGGGGGGCTGTAGGGGACCCACCACAACCCCCGGGCCGCAGGGACCCTCCTGGGGCCGTGGGGGTCCACAGGGGCCTATATGGGGGTGCCCAGGAGGGTCCGTAAGGGTCCGTGAGAGCCCATAGGGGGTCTGGGGGGGGTGTCACTGCTGGCCCAGCAGCACCAGCTGGGGTTTCAGGGGGCCTAGAGGGGATCTATTGGGGTCTGTAAGGGTTTATAGGGTCTCACTGCTTTCTCAGCAGCACCAGCTGGGGTTTCAGGGTTCTACAGGGGCTCTATAGGGGATTTATTGGCATCTATAGGGGTGTCCGTAAGGGCCCGTGGGGGTCCCTGGGGGTCTGTAAGGGTCCATAGGGGTCTATAGGGTTGTCCGTAGGACCCTATAGGATCTCACCTGCTTGCCCAGCAGCACCAGCTGTGGTTTCAGGGAGTCTATAGAAGGTCTATAGGGGACCTATAGGGGGTCTCTAGTTGTCTATAGGGTCTCACCTGCTTGCCCAGCAGCACCAGCTGTGGTTTCAGGGCTCTATAGGGGATCTATAGAGGTCTATAACAGTTTCCATAGAGGATCTATA
>NW_020921713.1:1258-2118 GCF_003984885.1 Neopelma chrysocephalum
TCTATAGGGTCTCACCTGCTTGCCCAGCAGCACCAGCTGGGGCTGGATCTTCCCCACCAGCCCGGCCAGGGCCGTGGCCACCTCGAGGGGCCCCAGGGCCACCCCCTCCCCAACCTCGGCCAGCACCGCCCGGTCGGCCCCGACCGCGAGCGCCGTGCGCAGGGTCTCCTGGGGGGGGAAAAGGGGGGTCAGAAACACCCACAGGGACCCCCAAACACCCCCAAACACCCCCACAGGGTCTCCTGGGGGGGACAAGGGAGTCAGAAATACCCACAGGGACCCCCAAACACCCCCACAGGGTCTCCTGGGGGGGCAAGGGAGGGTCAGGGGGGACAAGGGGGGTCAGAAACACCCCCAGGGACCCCCAAACACCCCCAGAGGGTCTCCTGGGGGGGCAAAAAGGAGGGTCGGGGGGTCCAAACCAACCCAGGGAACCCCAAATTCTCCCTGGACACACCAAAACACACCCCAAGGACCCCCAAAAGCCCCCCAGGACACCCCAACCCCCCCAAATCCCCCCCGGACACCCTCCCATGGGGTCCCAGGGGTGCAGGACAGGGAGGGCACCGCAGGGTCCCCGGGGGTTTGGGGTCCCCCGGGTGTGTCCCCACGCCCCTGGCTGTGCCCCCACCTCCCCAGGTGTGCCCCCCCCGCCCCTGGCTGTGCCCCCCACACACCTGGCTGGCCTTGGTGCCCACGGTGGCCACGACGACCTCTGTGGCCTTGCCGCCCTCGCGGAGCCTCACGGCCTCTTCCAGGGCGATCTCACAGAAGGGGTTCAGCGAGTGCTTCACCCCCTGCGTCTGCACCGACCCCCCCCCCGGGGGCCACGCGCACCTGGGGGGGGGCACCGGTCACGG
>NW_020921714.1:0-294 GCF_003984885.1 Neopelma chrysocephalum
CCAAAAAATCCCTTTAAAAATCACCCAAAATCCACCCAAAAATCCCTTTAAAAATCACCCAAAATCCCCCCAGTCACCCAAAAATCTCTAAAAAATCACCCAAAAATGCACCCAAAAATCCCTTTAAAAATCACTCAAAATCCACCCAAAAATCCCTCAAAATTCACCAAAAATCCCCCAAATTCCCCCTAAAAAATCACCCCAAAATCCCCTAAAAATCCCCCCGAAAATCCCTTTAAAAATCCCCCAAAATCCACCAAAAAATCCCCTTAAAAATCACCCAAAATCCCCCCC
>NW_020921714.1:394-1152 GCF_003984885.1 Neopelma chrysocephalum
CCCAGTCCCTCCCAATCCCCTCCCAGTCCCTCCCAGTATAAACCAGTCCCTCCCAGTCCCCTCCCAGTATGTCCCAGTGACCTTCAAACACCCTCCCAGTCCCTCCCAGTCCCCTCCCAGTCCCTCCCAGTATAAACCAGTATGTCCCAGTGTCCCTCAAACACCCTCCCAGCCCCATCCCAGTGGACCCCAGTCCCTCCCAGTCCAAACCAGTGACCCCTCCCAGTGCTCCCAGTACGGGACGAACTGTTCCAGTCCCTCCCAGTATAAACCAGTGACCCTCAAACACCCTCCCAGTCCCCCCCCAGTCCCCCCCAGTCCCCCCCCCCCCCCCCCCCAACCCCCCCCACCCCCTCCCCGCCCCTCCCAATCCCCTCCCAGTCCCCTCCCAGTCCCTCCCAGTCCCTCCCAGTCCCCCCCAGTGACTCACTGGGAGCTCAACTGGGATCTCTGGGCGCGGCAGAAGCTCCGCCCCCACTCGCGCTGAGGGGGAGGAGCCAAAGGAAAAGGAGAGGGGAAAGTGGGCGTGGCCTCCTCGAAGCCACGCCCACCCCCTCCGCCCTTAATTGGGGGGGAATTTGGGGGAATTTGGGGGAATTTTGGGGGATTTGGGGGAATTTGGGGAATTTGGGGAATTTGAGGGAAATTTGGGGGGATTTGGGGGAATTTGGGGAATTTTGGGGGAATTTGAGGGAATTTGAGGGAATTTGAGGGAATTGGAGGAATTTTGGAGGATTTGGGGAAATTTGGAGAAATTT
>NW_020921714.1:1162-2707 GCF_003984885.1 Neopelma chrysocephalum
ATTGGAGGAATTTTGGAGGATTTGGGGAAATTTGGAGAAATTTGGGGGAATTTGGGGGAATTTGGGGGGATTTGGGGGAAATTTGGGGAATTTGGGGAAATTTGGGGAATTTGGGGGAATTTGGGGAAATTTGGAAGAAATTTGGGGAAATTTGGGGAAATTGGGGGAATTTTGGGGAATTTTGGAGGATTTGGGAGAATTTTTGGGGAATTTTGTGGATTTGGGGAAATTTGGGGGAATTTGGGGAAATTTGGGGAAATTTGGGGAATTTTGGGGGATTTGGGGAGATTTGGGGGAATTTTGGAGGATTTGGGGGGATTTTGGTGATTTGGGGGAATTTGGGGGAAATTTGGGGAATTTTGGGGAATTTGGGGGAATGTGGGGAAATTTGGGGAATTTGAGGGAAAATTTGGGGGATTTGGGTGATTTGGGGGAATTTGGGGGAATTTGGGGGGATTTGGGGAAATTTGGGGAAATTGGGGGAAATTTGGGGAATTTGGGGGATTTTGGGGGGATTTGGGGGGATTTTGGGGGATTTGGGGGAATTTGGGGAATTTGGGGAAATTTTGGGGAAATTGGGGTAAATTTGAGGAATTTTGGGGAATTTGAGGAATTTGGGTCAAATTTGGGGGAATTCGGGGTAAATCTGAAAATTTTTTGGGAATTTTGGGGAAATTTTGGGGAAATCTGGGGGAAATTAGGGGAAATCAGGAAAATTTTGGGTCAATTTTGGGTCAATTTAGGTCATTTTTGCTCAATTTGGGTCAATTTTGGGTCAATTTGTATCAACTTGGGTCAATTTTGGGTCAATTTGAGGTGAATTTTGGGTCAAGTTTGGGTCAATTTGGGGTGAATTTTGGGTCAATTTGGGTCAATTTTGTATCAATTTGGGTCAATTTGAGGCAATTTCGGGAATTTTGGGTAAATCTGGGGAATTTGGGGTAAATTTGGGGAATTTGGGATAAATTTTGGGTTATTTTAGGGAATTTGGGGTAAATTTGAGAGTTTTGGGTCAATTTGGGTCAATTTTGGGTCAATTTCAGTCAATTTGGGTCAATTTGGGTCAATTTGAATCAATTTGAGTCAATTTTGGGTCAATTTTGGGTCAATTTTCGACCATTTTTGCCCAATTTCGGGCAAATTTTGGGGGAATTTGGGGCAAATTTCGGGGCAACCGTCGGGTCAAGCCCCTCCCCCCCAGGCCCCTCCCCCTCCCCAGGCCCCTCCCCCCCCTTTGGCCCCTCCCCCACCTGTCGGAGCATCCGGGGCAGATTCGACTCCGGGGGGGGGAGGGACTTGGGGGCCCCTCCCCCTCCCCCCCCCCGCAGCTCCACCCGCAGCTCGTGGAGGGCGGGGCCCGGAGGGGGAGGGGCTGCCGGGGAGAGGGGGGGGAGGGGCGACGGGGAGGTCAGAGGTCACCCGCGCTTTAAAGCCCCTCCCCCTTCCCTTTAAGCCCCTCCCCCTCCCATTTGACCCCCATTTAAGCCCCTCCCCCTCCCTTTAACCCAATTTAAGCCCCTCCTCCTCCCATTTAAGCCCCTCCCC
>NW_020921715.1:0-661 GCF_003984885.1 Neopelma chrysocephalum
CAGGAGCTCCGTGGGGAGAGAAAAGGGGGTGACAGCGGGATGGGGGTCCCGGGGGGGCACACACGCTCCGGGGGGGACACACGACCCCCGGGGACCCCCCTCAGCTCCTCCCGCAGGCGGAGGCCGAGCCCCAGCCCAGGGAGACGAAGCCAAAGACGGAGCCCCGACCCCCGTCAGCATCTTGGGGGGGCGGCGTCCGGCGGCAGCTCTGGGGGGACAGGGGGGGCAGGACCCGGGAAACGGCGGCGGCTGCTGGGAAGGGACCGGGATGGACTGGGATGGACGGGGACAGACTGGGAAGGACTGGGATGGACTGGGACACCGGGATACACCAGGACCAGGACTGGGACCCAGCAGGACCCCTCTGGGAGTAGGATCAGAGCACACTGGGACCCTCCAGGACCAGAACTGGGGCAACAGGTATCATACTGGGAGCAACTGGGACCACACTGAGGGCTACTGGGAGCAACTGGAGGCCACATAGGATATACTGGGAGTGCCTTGGAGTCACCGGGATCATACTGGTAGAAACTGGAATGTTACTGGGGCAACTGGGAGTGACTGGGAAGGACTATGAACATGCTGAGGGCTATACTGGGATATACTGGGAGTGACTGTAACCATAGTGGGGGTGACTGGGACCACACTGGGAGCGACTGGG
>NW_020921716.1:0-6446 GCF_003984885.1 Neopelma chrysocephalum
CGGGGTGCCGGAACTGGGCGGGGACCGGGAGGGCTCCGGGAACCCCGCTCCGGGATGCTGAGACCGGGACTGCCCCGGCGGGTCGGGAGAGAGACCCTTCCCCAGGATACCCGGGCCGGGCGGGGGAACCCCAGCGCTGGGTGCCGGGACTGAGCGGGGACAGTCACAGTGACTGCCCCAGGGACCCCTCCCCGGGATTCTGGGACCGGACCGGGGCTGTAACAAGGGACCGGGCCCGGGACTGGGTGGGAGTGCCCACCCCAGGGTGCCAGTACTGCAGACAGTCCCGGCAGACACCCACTCGCCGCAGCCCCCTCGCAAGGGGCAACTCGGCTCCCCCCCCCCCCAGTCCCAACACTGGAACTGCTGCACCGGTACCGGGCACCGGGTGGCATCTGGTGCGAGGGGCTGGGGGCCACACACCCACAGAGCAGACCCAGGGAGGGCACAACCTTTGCCCACGCTGACACAGGGCTGTCCGTGCCCCGGGGACATCGTGTTTAACCCCTGCCCAAGCACCAGTTCATCCCGAACATCCCTGATACCCGCAACCCGCTCCTGAACCATTCCCACCAGTCAATCCCCCTGTCCACTTCCTCTCCGCTGTCTCCTCATCTCCCTCAAACATTCCTCAGCCGGTTGTATGAGCCCATGACTCATACGACCTTTCCAACAAGCCCTAGAACACACTTACCTCTTGAATTCACAGTCCTGTAAGGGCCACGGGTGAGACGGGAAAGCGAATGATTTACGCGATGGCGTGTGCTTCCCCAGCCCTCATCTGCATGCACTCACACGGAATTACTAGTTATTTACTCCAAAAAGGCAAACAGAAAATTATGAAGGTACCGAGAAATTAAGAACGTGAAAATTAAGTAGCTCCTCAACCTGAAATCACCGTCTGTGCTACTCCCCAGGCAGGATACGCTGATTGCTGCCCCGCTGGCTCCCTCCCTGGCTTCCCGCTGGCTCCCGGCCGTGGATCACCCTGGTTCATTCCCTGCTTCCCCACGGGCCCCGTGCCTGGTTCCCAGCTCAGGCTGGAGGCGGTGCAGCTCTGCCCAGGCTCTCTGGGCGCACAGCACCAGCTCCTCATTCTCAGCGTTTCCATCTGGAGAGCGGCAGCGCTCCGTGGGCTGGGGGAGGACACAGCCCTCTGAGGGGTGTGAGGATGGGGCCACAGGGGTTGGGGGTCAGCAGCACCCACCCAACCACCCTTCCTGTGCATTTTTTGAGGAGGGGTTATCCCTGTGCAGTTCCTGGGACTGGTGCTGAAGCGGCACACGGTGGTCACAGGTCACCCCTTGGTGTCACAGGCTGGACACCGAGATGAGCCCTGCACGTGGCTGCACTGGGACACTGGTCACAGAATCACAGAATCCCAGAATGGTTTGGGTTGGAAGGAATCTTAAAGCCCATCCAGTCGCACCCCCTGCCATGGGCAGGGACACCTTCCACTGGCCCAGGTTGCTCCAAGCCCCATCCAACCTGGCCTTGGACACTTCCAGGGATGGGGCAGCCACAGCTTCTCTGGGCAACCTGGGCCAGGGCCTCCCCACCCTCACACGGGAGACTTTCTTCCTAATAACTAATCTAAACCTCTCTTCTTGTAACTTAAAACCATGCCCCCTTGTCCTGTCGCCATCTGGCCGTGTAAAAAGCCACTTTCCATCGTTTCCATAAGCCCCCCAGTCCTAAACAATCCCACGGGTGCCACCAAGGTGGCTCGGGGCACAGCACAGGAAGAGCCCAAGTTTCCCTGGGGCATCTGCCTGAGCCGTGCCCGACGCCCCCCATCCTGCCTCCCCCAGCACTCCCCCGCTCCCCCCGCAGCGCGTGGGGCAGCGCCTGACGCCAGCACCCCCCGGCCTGCACAGAGGCAGCAAAGATATCTCCCACCCACAGCTGAGGGGCTGCAAATTGCGTTGCGAGTGGGGGATTTTGCAGCCTTAATTGTGTTATTTTAACACAGCGTGTGTAGGTGTGAGCAGAGTGCACATGTACCGTTTCCTAGGCTTTGAACAAAGCGAGCTCAAACAGAAGCAAAGTCCGTGGCAAATCGTGTTGGCCCTCGTAGGGTTGGTGGCGGGGGCGCCCTTGCCAAGCCCTGCACCCCTCTCGCTGCTTCATGGATGGAGTGTCAGCCCCAGGAGGGAGCTCAGAGCTCTGTCTGGAGCAGCTGCCCCAGGGTAGGTTTGTAATGAACAAGAATTTGGGGGCCCTGGTGTCCAGCTCTGCGGCTCAGACGGTGGTGGGCAGGGTCTCAGCCTGGCACCCTGCCCTGGGCACTCCAGGCTCCTCCAGGTCCTGCTCCATCACCTCTTGCTGTTCCCTGCCCTGTCCATGGGCACCTACCTGCTCCTGGTCCCGGACCCTTCTGCACTGGGCAAAGTAGAAACAAATAACAACATCCAGCCCACACTGGATTGTGTGACTCTTGGGAGAAGAAGGCTGTCCTTGCAGGCGAAAATGTCCTAACACGAGATCTGTTGGGCTTTGTCCTCCCAAATCCAGCCATGAAAGCTCTGCTGCATTTAAATTGGCAAAGTGACAGGAAGTAAGTAGTCAGAAATAATCCCTAGCTGGATTAGGTTTTTCCTTGAAGGAAGAGAGGCTGATACAAGGCGAGTTTGGGTCATTAGCAATGCAGAGAGATGCTCCAGCCTTGCCTAGTCTTCACTTCACTTCCCTGCTCCCAGGGGCTGCGAGGGGATAAGGGGCTCCAGAGCCTTTGGCACATGTGTTCGTCCTTCCCCACTCCTACGAGGGGATTATTTATATCTGCACACGCCTTGGAAGTGCTGGGTGCAATCCACTGGCTCCAACAGGGCTCCAGTGGGGAGGTTGGTGTGCCCCTGTGTCCTGTGCTGCTGAGCTCAGCGGGGCTCTAGGAATGACCAGAGGCAGCGATGCCACATGTGCCACCAGCCCTGCTGCACGAGCTGGTTCGCTCAGTGCGAGCTGGTGCAGTTCCCTCCCTGCTCCACGCTCTCTGCTGGACTTCCGACAGTTGAGTAGCAATAAAAATAGCAGGGGAGGAACAGAAATCCATTCTGATTAAGCCTCTTTATTCTGAGATGCAGAGGGAGCAGGGGTGGCTGTGCGTGGGCCAGCAGCAGCAGCTTCCGGGGACTGGGCGACCACACTGGCAGCAGCTGCGTGCCTAAATCCACGTTATTTTGCCCACACTTGTGACATTCCATCAGCTTTTTTTTTCCTCTGTACCGATGCGTTTTCAGCAACTCCCTGACAGGAGGGCGTAGCCAGGTGGGGGTCAGTCTCCTCTCCCAAGTAACAAGTGACAGGACAAGAGGAAACTGCCTCAAGTTGCACCAGGGGAGGTTTAGGTGGAATATTAGGGAAAATTTATTCACCAACAGGTTGTCAAGTGGTGCAGTCCCCATCCTTGGAGGGATTTAAAAGTCATGTCAATGTGGCACTTGGGGACAGGGGTTAGTGGTGGCCTTGGCAGTGCTGAGGGAACAGTTGGACTCAATGGTCTTAGAGAGCTTTTCCAACCTGAACGATTCCATGGTTCTCTGATTCCCTGGTAGATAAAACAAGCTGAGGAGAGGGAAAGGGATGACACAGGACAGCAACCATTCTGGCAGTGCCCCAGGGTTCCTCCAGCTGCTCTGGGCAGGTCAGCAGCTCCCCATCATCCCCACCCCAGGCTCTGTGAGGGAAGCCAAGAGAATCCCTTCCCCAAGGTCATACAAAGAGCAGCCTGCACATGGAGAATGTCTGCATGGGATGGGTGGGAAGGACAGACTATTCCCAAAGGGATCTGTGGGCAGTGGCACCCCAGAAGCAATAAAAGAACAAACAGCAGAAGATTAAACCCCTTCCGTAGCCGGGTCCGGCTGGACCACGCTGAGCCACGAGGAAAGGTTCACTGCTGCTCCAGCCGCCGCAATTTAATTGATTTGATTTAAACCCTTTGAAGAAGAAGTGGATAAGGAATAATGAGGCAAACAGGATTGTAATGCAAATGAAAGAGATGAAAGATGGCTTCAGGGAGACGCTGCTGAAGGTCAGCGCCCGACGCAGAGCTGCTCCTGGTCACTCGCTCCGACGTTAATGAGGCTGTGTTTCCCTGGGTGCTTTGATGGATGGACGGACGGATCAGGAGCCAAGCACCGGGATGTCTGGCCTTTAATCCCCTCGCTCCGGGTGGATCATCCCTCGCAGCCCCGGGGAGGGTTTTACCTGGCTGTCACAGGGACTGAATTCCTGCTGCCCGTGTCACGCTGGGGAAGCAGAACTTCCTAATCGGGTTTTTCCAGATACTCCAATGGAGGCTCGAACTTCAGAATTAATTAACTTCACTATCAAAAGCTGAGTCATTTGTCACAATGGTTTTGTCATTAGCTCCCATAATTAAGGAAAGTGTCACAAAACCAAATGTTTCACTTACACAAGCCAAGAGAAGCAAAGCTCAGGAGCGTTTCTGACGTGCTGGGAAAGGGCACGGCAGTGAATCTGGGGAGGAGCTCAACCAGGCACCCCAAAACCCTGCACTGGGGCTGGGGGGCACCTTCCTGGCACGGCTGGGGGCTGAGGGCAGCAGCAGAGGCAGCGGTGCCAGCAGCAGGGGCTGGGTGGACAGAGCAGGGCTGCCCAGTGGGAGGAGGGATGCTGGGGTACCTGGGCAGTGCTGGGGTACCTGGGCAGTGCTGAGGCTGGTTGAGCAGGGCAGTTTTCCCACCCCCAGGTGAATTGGGGTGGTTCCCAGTGACCACGTGCCACAGTAGGTGGAAGAGATGAGGACATCTTACTGAAAGCTTAGCTGAAGTCCCCAAAGACAGGAGGAGAAGCCCTTCCCAACACACTCACCAGCTTTCACACGGGCACTTCCTAAAAAAGCCGAGTTCCTCGATGGAGAAAGGCAGGTACCAGCTGTGGAGCTCTCCTGGGAACCAGCAGAGTGTGATGGTGCACTCGTGGGAACCCCCACGGGCCCCAGAGCACGTGCAGGCACTGGGGGATCCCAGAGGATTGAGATCAGCTCTGCAGAGCCCTGACCTGCTGCCCCCTGCCCTCGCTGCCAGGCACGGTGCCCACAGAGGGGCTGCTGGGCACCCAACCCCCCAGTGCCACCAGCTCAGCCCCACAGCCCTGCACCAGCTACAGAGCCTGGAAACCAGTGCTCACAGGGTGGTGGAAGAGCCTCTGCAGCAGCATTAGGGAACCCATGAATTAGCAATTAACTGAAGATGCAAACAACCTCCACCTTCCCCTGCTCCCCCTGGTCCATCTGTACCTCGAAGTGCAGCTGAAGGTCTCCACTCTGGGACCTGCACTTGGGCAGCTTCATTAGCTGATACGCTCCAGCTGTTCAGATATGCAGCTTTTTGACCAAAACCCTACAACTTCTCAGCATTTCCTGCTGTGCCAGGGCTCTGCAGGGCCCCTCCTGGTGACCCCAAGCCCCAGGATCCCTGGCTGGGACCCCCGGGCTCGCCCAGCCACTGGCTCGCCCCCGGAGGCTCATGGGCAAAGAAGCCAAGTTCTCAGGGTTTCTTTAAAATTATATATTTTATTTTCTCATACATGCAGCAAATTGAATCAAGAGTATATGCCCATCTAAAAGGAGATCTTAATGAGAACCGTTTGACAACACACAGCAGGTAGTCTAGGATGTAGAAAAGTCATCAAATACTTGCAGGTGAAATCAAATGCACAAACACAAACTGTTCAACAATAAACATTTTTCTTTTTTTTTCCTTGTTTTAATTGCCACTTTGAATGTGATCAGAAATAAACAGCTCGGGTGACACTTCCATGCACGGATCCAGAGGCGTGTGGTCAGACAGGCTCACCTGCTCCTGCCACCGTGGGCAAGCCACAGAACTCAGCAGTGGTAGAGAGTTCCACCCTCCAGGTGCAATCCTAACCCTTGGAACAGCGTGATCCTTGTGCTCTGTGCTAGAACTCTCCTGGTTCTTCCCTTAGAGCAGAGCTCTGGGATTCACAGTCACCAGAGCACATCGACTGCCCTGTGCTTGCTCATCTTCCACCCTCGAGGCTCTCTGTCCACACGGGTTGGCCACTGTGCAAACTCGCATTTATTTATTAAATGGATTAAACCAATCGATAACTCCTTGGGTGATGGGACTCAGCATGAGAAGGCTGCTCAGAGCTCCAGCCAGGGGAGGCAAGTGCAGCAGCAGGTCCCCAGGCAAACAGAGCTGCACTGGGAGCTGGAGTGGGGCAGGGTCTGTGCACGGAGCAGCCACCGGCCAAGGTGGAACTGTCTGATCCATCCTGTCCCAGGGAAACCCCCTGAGAGCCTGAACCCCACTTACCTGCAGCACTGGGATGTAATCCAGCCTTGCACAAAGTCAGGACTTGCCATCTTTGCAGTGCACGTCCTGCCCCCTCAGCCCTCCCCCTCTGCCACTGCAGGACCCTGCTGCCAGTCCCACTGCACCCAGGTGGGACAC
>NW_020921717.1:0-881 GCF_003984885.1 Neopelma chrysocephalum
AAACTCACCCCAAAAACAGCCCTGGAACCAGCCCCAAAAAACAGCCCCCAAAATACCCCCAAACCACCCCCAAAATACCCCAAAACCACCCCCAAAACCACCCTGAGCTGCCCGAGGGCTCCGAGTGTGTGAGGAGCATCACCAAGTTATGGGGCAGCAGAGTGGTCAGAGAGATCCCAAACACCCCAAACTCACCCCAAAAACAGCCCTGGAACCAGCCCCAAAAAACAGCCCTCAAAGTACCCCAAAAACACCCCCAAAACCACCCTGAGTCACCCAAGTGTTCTGAACCAGCCCTGGAAACAGTCCCAAAAAACAGCCCCAAAAACACCTCTAAAAGACCCCAAAACCCACCTCAGAAATATTTGAAAAGCCACCCCAAAACCATCCCAAAGCCTACCCCAAAAACACTTCAAAAGCCACCCCCAAGAACATCCCAAAACACCCCCAAAACTCTGTAAGGAATTGGCTTGTGTGAACCTCTGAGACAGCAAGGCCATGGGAAAGCAGCAGTGTCTTTGTATGGGTTAAAACTGGCTGGTAAACAGGAGGTTGGCATTAGCAAAACAAAAGCAACTGAAGAGCCACCTGTGTAAACAAAGGAAGGGAGTAGAGGTGATATCACCATTTAAGTAAGTACCAATAATGAGCTCAATTCCTGCAATATGTATGAACCAATTATAGAGTGTATATTAAGCTGTAGACAATATGCAATAAATGAAGTTCGCTGATTCTCACATTGAGCGTCTCCATTCTTCCCTCGTCGCGACAAAACTCACCTGAAAAACATCCCAAACTGACCCCAAAAAACCCCAAAACATCCCCAAAAGCAACCTCAAAACCCATCCCAAAATCACCCCTAAAACCAGCCCAAAAACCTA
>NW_020921717.1:981-1456 GCF_003984885.1 Neopelma chrysocephalum
CCCCCCCCCCCCCATTTTTAGATTTTCCTGCCCCCCAATTTTTGGGGCTAAACCCGCCAGTTTTGGGTCTCTCCCCCCAACAGTTTGCCGAGATCATGCAGAGGATCGAGGAGTACATCAGCAAATAGCCCAAAGGCGCCGAAGGTGACCCTAAAAACCCCCCAAAACCCCCTCAAAATGGGGTTCCCCCTCCCTCCCCCACCCCTCACAACTGCCCAACCTTCCCCCACCCCAAATCCCCCAAAATTGCCCCCAAAAAACGGGTTTGGGGCATCCAAATTTCCCATTTCACATTTCCTGCCATTTGTCCCCTCACGTTTCCCGCCCTTTTCCCCTCACAGTTGGGGGAATTTTGGGGCAGATCTGGGGGTCTCAGGTGGGTTTTAGGGGGAATTTCAGGGGTCCTGGGGGGGGATTAGAGGAATTTGTGGGGGTCCTAGGTGGGGTCTGGGAGGTTTTGGGGGGTCTCTGGGGG
>NW_020921717.1:1556-2268 GCF_003984885.1 Neopelma chrysocephalum
CCATGGGGATTTAGGGGATCCTGGGTGGGTTTGAGGGTTTCCCAGGGTTATTTTGGGTCGATTTCCCCTGGTTTGGGGCAGTTTGGGGCTTGGTGGAGGCAGCTCCGAAATATCAGTTTGGGGGGCTTCCCGGGTGGGATTTGGGGGGTCCTGGGGAGGATTAGGGAATCCTGGGGGTTTTTTTGGAGGGATCCTGGGTGGGCTTAAGGGTTTCCCAGGGGAATTTTGGGTCGATTTCCCCCGGTTTTGGGCAGTTTTGGGCCCGGTGGAGGCAGCCCCTGAGTACTGAGTGATCGTCGACGCCAACAACCTGACAGTGGAGATTGAGAACAAGCTGAGTGAGCCCTAGGGGGGATCTCGGGGGGGTCCCAGGGGGCGTTTCTGGGGGGGTGTTTCAGGGGCTGAGGTGGATTTTGGGACCCCCTCCCTCCCCCAGACATCATCCACAAGTTTGTCCGGGACAAATATTCCAAGAGATTCCCGGAGCTGGAGTCGCTGGTGCCGAATGTGCTGGATTATATCCGGACGGTCAAGGTGAGCTAGGACCCCCCCCCAAACACCCCTTGGGACCCCCAAAATACACCCTGGGACCCCCAAATCCCACCTGGCACCACCCAAATCACACCTGGGACCCCCTAAAACACTCCTGAGACCCCTCAAAACACATCTGGGACCCCCTAAATCCTACCTGGGACCCCCTCCAAACCCTCTC
>NW_020921718.1:0-448 GCF_003984885.1 Neopelma chrysocephalum
GGGGGTTTGTGCAGGAGGAGGCTCTGGGGTGGCTCCTCCAGCCTCAGCCACTCCCCCCAGGGCAGTGATGGTGAGGAGCAGCCCCGGGACGAGCCCGGTGACCCCCATGGGCACCTTTTTGTCCTTGATGCGCCTGAGGCTGAAATCTGGGGACAAAGCCCATGGAAGGGGCACAAAGAGCAGCCCACAGCCCCAGCTCTTGTACCCCCCGGGTCCCTTGCCCACCTCCCAGCACAGCCCCAGGCCCGTGGGGGGCTCCAGGCTCAGTTTGGGGGGGATCCCAGTGCTGTCAGCGGCACCCAAGGATTTTTGGGGCTGCATCCCCCCCGTGCCCCCTTCCAGCACGGGATGGGCACCCCCCCAGCCCCACAGCTTGCCAACCCCTTTGCCCTTCCTTCCCTGTTGTCTCAAGGACTTGCACAGCTCCGAGGGGTTTCCAGTCCCAGCC
>NW_020921719.1:0-11646 GCF_003984885.1 Neopelma chrysocephalum
GGGTGTCTCCAGTGTGAGGAGGAGTGTTCCTTGTTTTCCATGCTGTTCCCCCCCTGGATACCCCGGGTGTGGGTCCTGGGGGACGAGGCCAATGGGGGAGGGGGGTCTGGTGTCTGTGTCTCATTCAGGAGGTGCCCCAAGTTCTGGAGCAGCGTGGTGGGACTCTCTTCCCATGTCTCCAACTCACTCAGTCCCACCACCTTCACAGAATCCCAGAATCCCTGAGATTGGAAAAGTCCTCCCAGCCCATGGAGTCCCCCCTGTGCCCGATGCCCACCTTGTCCCCCAGCCCAGAGCTCTGAGTGCCACGGCCAGGCCTTCCTAGGACACCTCCAGGGGTGGGGACTCCACCACTTCCCTGGGCAGCCCCTGCCAATGTTTAATCACCCTTTCTGGGAAGAAATCCCTCCTAAAAGGAGGAATTCCTCATGGAGCCTGGCTGGCTCAGCAAGGGGTCACAGTAGGGAACTCCATGGGGTGGCTCCTGTGTTCTCAGCAACCCATGGCCAAAGGAACTGTTGATTCCTACAAGCTCCATAGTGAGAATTCCCAAACTGGCAGTGATGTCTCCTCACATACAGTTGGGGATTCTCTGGTTCAGAAGAGTCATCCACAGTTTCCCACAGTGTGGGATGCACAAGGGGACAGAGTCACCTGCCCAAGGCAGCAGCAGCAGCCCAGGGTGAGTCCCATCAGCAGGAAAGGACATTGTCCCCAGAGCTGTCACCCTGAAGGCTCAAACTACAGTTCTGTTCCCACTGCATGCCCTCAAACACTTCGGAGTCAATGTTGTTTCTATTTCCTGAGTGAACCCTCTTCCCCTAAATAAGAGATTTGCAATTACAGAACCATGGGATGGGTTGGGTTGGGAGGGACCTTAAAGATCATCCCGTTCCAGCCCCTGCCATGGGCAGGGACACCTTCCACTAGCCCAGCCCCGTCCAACCTGGCCTTGGACACTCCCAGGGTGGGGCAGCCACAGCTTCTCTGGGCAATGATTTCAGCCAAAAAAGCTCCATAAAGTCACAGTTACAGTAGGAGAAAAGGAAACAAAAGAAAACAAACCCCAAATCTGCTCAGTGGCTCCTTCTTTGCAGGGCTGTTCCAGAGGCTGCTGCACCTGCAGACAGTCTCATGAGACATCATCTGCACACCAAGGCACCAACACAAGAAGCTTTTTTAAACAAAGACTTCTACTTCTCTCGCACCCACAAACAAACTCATCTGCAAAGGACCTGCAGTGAAGCTGTAAAGGGCTGCAATTTTCTGCAGAACACTCTTCAGGCTGCAAACCAGACTTTCCAGTGCAAAACTTCCCAAAAATGAGCATGACTGTTGGATTTATTTTTAATTCTGCATTTCTTTGAAGCTGTTTTTTTTTTTTATAGCTTTTCATCCCTCAGCTGGAGGGAAGCGTTTCCCTATTTTCCCCCCTTTTGCCTTTTCCAAATCCTCACTGTTGTGTGGTGGCAGAGTGACAAAGGGCTTTGAAACTGCACAAATCTGCCAGTCTGCCAGTGCTGGAAAAGTTTTGCAGGAAAATAGAACAGTGGCAATAAAAATTGCAAAAAATGGGGGGAAAACTAAGCATTTTCTGGTACTTAAAGAAGTAACAAACTTCTCTAGGAAAAACAATTCTCCAACAGGTAATTTGAGGAATATGAACATTGTGAAAGAAAAAACACCTGGATTGGTTTTCCTCATAAATTATTAATTTTTGACCAGTTTTTTTTAATGTCTGGGATAGAATGACAAGCCTTTTGCTGACTTTTCTGTGTTTTGTTAGCAAGGGAAGAGGGGAAAAGAAAGCTGGGGGGAAAACGAGTCATAAAAAGCTGTGATGGGCTCAAGCAGCAACAAGGAGAGGAATCACAGCAGGGTCTGTCCAGCCAAAGGTGCAGCTTTTATTGGGGAACTGGGGGTGACAAACAAAGCAGCCACACGTGACCTGCCTGGTGACATTTGGTGGGGAGTGGCTGAAATGAGGGGAGGTGACACCATCCCCCACCCAGCAGTGTTGACAGAGAGCCAGGGCTGGCACAGAGCCAGGATTGGAGGGGGTTCTGTTCTCCATCGAACCAGCTGGAAGATTAAAACAGGCAGTGGCTGGATCCAGGTGGGTGGAACATCTCTGTTCAGCACTGGACATCGTCATAGAATGTCCAGAATGTCCTGAAAAAACCCTCCCATCTCTTGTCCTTCTCCCTCCCATCTCCTGTCCTGCTCACTGGAGCAGCTGCTTCCACGGCATCCAACTGCTCCACCCTGTCCCTAAATGCTGCTCCTTAAAATCCCACCTGCCTTGGATCTGACTGTGTGCAACACACAGTCATGGAATCACAGGGTTGGAGGGACCTCAGGGACCATCTCAATCCACCCCTGCCATGGGCAGGGACACCTTCCACCAGCCCAGGTTGCTCCAAGCCCCGTCCAACCTGGCCTTGGACACTTCCAGGGATGGGGCAGCCACAGCTTCTCTGGGCAACCTGGGCCAGGGCCTCCCCACCCTCACAGGGAAGAGTTTCTTCCTAATATCTCATCTAACCCTGCTCTCTGTCAGTTTGTACCCATTCCCCCTTGTCCCATCACTCCAGTTCCTGAGGAACAGTCCCTCTCTGGCTTCCTTGCAGCCCCTTCAGATCCTGGAAGGGGCTGTGAGGTCTCCACACAACTTTCTCCTCTCCAGCTGAACAGCCCCAACTCTTTCATCCTGAACATCACGTAAGAGAAAGCAGATGGGATGATTAAAGGATATGACCTGATCTCTACACACCCTTTGGAAAAGTCCCTCTCCAGCTCTCCTGGAGCCCCTTTAGGCACTGCAAGGTCTCCCTGCAGCCTCCTCTTCTCCAGCTGAGCACCCCCAGCTCTCCCAGCCTGGCTCCAGAGCAGACCCACGTTGGCACCTGGTTCACCTGTGCTGGAGGGAGCCCAGAGTCCCTGGCAGAGCCCAGCCCTGGCTCTGGCTGACGAGGGAGCAAAATGTTCAGCCCAGGAAAGCCATTTGGGGAGGTTTCTTTGCTCTGGGTCACACCTCCCTCCCCTCCTGCTGCTGCTGCTGCTGCTCCTGGTGTGGGGCTGAAGGCTCTGCACCCCTCAGAGGCTTTCCTGGCCCAAAGTCCTTTCGTGCCAGGGAGGGACTCCTGTCAGGGCTGACCTTGGCATGGAACTGCCTGAGGAACAGGGGACAGAGCTTTGCATGTCACAAACTGTCACACAGGAGAGATTTGTTCAAACCTTGGAGCTCCTTTAGGCCCTGGAAGGGGCTCTCAGGTCTCCCTGGAGCCTTCTCTTCTCCAGGTGAACACCCCCAGCTCTCCCAGCCTGCCACAAGCACCAGTTCAGCTCTTCAGCCACGTTCCAAGGGTCATGCCCTGGGTCCCAGGAGGGTTTCTTGCAGGCCATGGACTCCTGTGAGGTGGTGCCTGCCCTGAGCTCCCAGCTGAGCATCCCTGTGATCACTGACCCCACAGCTCTGGGCTTGGACAGAAACATCTGAGAGAGGGAGACGGGGAGCAAAGGCATCTCCTGCTGGGCTGTAGGGCAGGGTGAGAAGCAGCAGCCCACAAGTTCACAGCTCAGCTCCTCTCTAAGTGCTGGAAGTGGAGGGAGAAATGATAACCCTGGGTGGGAGGGCCCCGGGGGGAAGCAATTACCAGACACCCCCTGTGCTGTGTGAGCAGTGGGATCCTCTGCCTGCCAGGGTGTCCCAAAGGTGACAGCTTGATTTAATAAAGGTTTCTGCCTCGAAAGCAGCCTAATTTCCCATGCTGGAATAGCAGGCAGCACTTATTAGCCAGACCTCAGGGCTTTGCTAATGAGCTCACAAACGTCTCACCTGGAGGTTCACAGGGCTTACCCTGCTGGGTGGAGATGAGGGTTGGTCCTTTTCAACACAAAAAGGGATCTGTCTCTAGGTCAGGGTGCAGTGCTGGAGTCCCACTCTCTCCTCCTGCTGCTGAGGTTTGCCAGGAAAAGGGAGCAGAGGCAGGGCCTGCCTGGGAGCTGGAGCTGGAACACCCTTGGGGGCAGTTTTCCTTTACTGTCAGGGTGTGCAGGAGGAATTCTCCACCTGCAGCTGAACAGAAGGTTGTTAATATCCATCATCACCACGAACAGCACCTTCTAATATCCACCATCATCACAAACAGCACTTTCCATTGCTGCTGAATCCACCCTGGGCTTACCAAGAGTAGCTCATGGGCTTGTGGAAAGTAGTTCACTGCCTGTTCTGCTTCACATGATGGGCTGATGTGTCACTCTCCAGATGTCCTGGGACACAGGAATCTTGTTCCCTGCCAGTGTCACCCCAGCCCAGGCTGCCCCTGCTCCCACCTCATGAGAGGAATCATAGAATAGAATCACAGAAGGTTTGGGTTGGAAAAGACCTTAAAATTCATCTCGTTCTTGTGCAGGGACACCTTCCACTAGCCCAGGCTGCTCCAAGCCCTGTCCAACCTGGCCTGGGACACTTCCAGGGATGGGGCAGCCACAGCTTCTCTGGGCAACCTGTGCCAGGGCCTCCCCACCCTCATAGGGGAGAATTCCTTCCTAATGTCTGACCTAAATTTCCCTTCTTTCACTTGGATCCCATTCCCCCTTGTCTGTCACTGCAGTTCCTGATGAAGAACCACTGAGCCCTGTTTCAGCCCCAGGGCACCCAGCTGAGCAGCTTGGCTCTGGCTTTCTTTTTGTTGTTGTTGTTTTTTTTGAACAAAGAAGCATTTTGCACTGTCCCTTGTGCCTCCCAGGTAGCCCTGACAGCAGAGGGGCTTAGGGCATGGAAATGGCCTTTATTGCTCTTTCCTTTGCCTGGGATGTGTTACCCTCTGTGGAGAGCCTGGGTTCAGGACTGATGGTGAGGTGTGTACCCCAGGGCAGTCCCTGCTCTGTGGGGATGGACCCTCTCCAGTGTGGTCAGCCCACAACTGGATACTGGCTCATCCCCTTCTGCCACCCTGCTCCCTATTCCACTCTTCTGACAAGTCCCATTCCCCCTGGCACCATCACAGAGTTGAAACTGCTGGCAGAGATCAAAGAGGACAAGGGGGTGGCAGCACCTTTATTATTTTCAGAGTTGAAAGGGATGTTTACAGCTTCCCAAGCGAGGTTGTGCCTCTGAGGTAACATCCCCTGCACTTTCAGCACTGTTGTTGTCATCTTCCAGGAGAAAACTTGTTCCCTTTTGATCCTTTCATGCAATGGGATCAAAACAAAGCAGGCAAAGGTACAAGATCCAGAAGTATTTAGTCAGCACCCTGTTCAAAGGCTTTCCTTTCTTACTGAAGTGGGGGATAAATGAGCGACTAAAAATCTGAAGACAAGGAATAAAAAGGAAAGCAGATCCTAAAGAGGCAACTAAATCATGGAGGCACCATTGTCCTCACATGTGCCACCCATCAGTGTGGAAGTGCTGAGGACACTGCAGCTCCAGGGAGGAGTGAAAGCTGGATTTGAAGGATGGGCAGAAAGCTGGGAGGTTTCCTACAGATGCTGAAAGTTGCTGAGCTCCATAAGCAGCTCAGTTTCCCTTTGCACCCAAAGGAATAAAAATTGCCTGCTCCCAGATATTTTCATCACTCTGGTGGAGAAGCTTTGCTTGGATTATGGAAAAGCATGAAAATAACAAATAGCTTCAAAATATCTGTTGATAAGAAGGTGAGAAGATCCTCAGAAGGGTCCCCTTAGACCAGCCAAGCTTGTTGACTGCAAAGTGCTCCCCATGAAGCACCTCCTGCCAATGTCACCTCTGGGCTGTGTCACTCCTGGGCTGCACGTGCAGCTCAGCTCACAAGGGACCAGGACCTGTCTAGTGAGGTGACTTCAAATGATTGTTTTTCATGGTCTGAAAGTTTTTCCACAGTGCCTTGAGAGAAATCTGGCAGCAAGAGGAGGGACAATGGAACTAGGCCATGGGTAATCATTGAATTATAGAATGGTTTGGGTGGGAAGGGACCTTGAAGACCATCCAGTCCCACCCCCTGCCATGGGCAGGGACACCTTCCACCAGCCCAGGTTGCTCCAAGCCCCGTCCAACCTGGTCTTGGACAATTCCAGGGATGGGGCAGCCACAGCTTCTCTGGGCAACCTGGGCCAGGGCCTCCCCACCCTCACAGGGAAGAGTTTCTTCCTAATATCTCATCTACCCCTGCTCTCTGTCAGTTTGTACCCATTCCCCCTTGTCCCATCACTCCAGTTCCTGAGGAACAGTCCCTCTCTGGCTTCTTTGCAGACCCTTCAGATCCTGGAAGGGGCAGTGAGGTCTCCACACAACTTTCTCCTCTCCAGCTGAAGACCCCCAACTCTTTCATCCTGAACATCCCATGAGAGAAAGCAGATGGGATGATCAAAGGATATGACCTGATCTCTTCAGGTCCAGTGCAGGCAGAAGCAGGATGAGAAAATGCTTTCAGGAGCATCAGATGCTTTCAGAAAAAGCATCTGAAAGGGCAGAAAAGAGGCCTTTTCCCTGTTTTGCTCTCCTTGATTCCCACTCTGTGTCCTCATTGCTGTTGTGGGCGACGGCTCCCAGGGGGAAATGGGCTCTGCAGGTGAGCAGATCAATCCAGCTGTGAGATCCTGGGCAGCAGGGTCCTGGCTCAGCCTCTCAGCAAGGTACATATGAGTTTGAAGATGTTTGTGCCACAGCTGGGCTCTGCTGGGAGCAATCCTTGGCTGCAGGGGGAGCTGGGACCAACACGCTCAAGAGAGGAGCAATTGTGGAAGTGTCCAGAGATCCAGAGCAGGACAGAACATTCACCACCACAAAACAGTGGGAAACCTTGTCCTGGGAAACAGCTGCTGAAAGAAAGTGTCTATGAGGTCCAAACCTCAGGGATGTCCTTCAAGGGGAGGATTTCCTGACTCCAGGACACGGTTTTTGCAGAGAGGCATTTTCACTGTCATAATCTCTGTCCTCAGAGCTGTGTGTGACTTGCAAATCATCCTCATTCCCCCTCCTTTTTGCCTCAGCGGGTGTTTCCAGAGAGGGAATAAGGCTGCAAAAGGGAAAGCTAAAACAATACAAGAGGTGACACTTAAAAAAAGAGGGAAAAATAAAAAGAAAAAAAAGGAGGAAAAAAGAAAAAAAAAAAGGAAAAAAAAAGTAGTTCCAAATCTCCTTCCTCAGAGAAAGAGCCCCCTGTGATTACACTATTTATCAGCCTCTGTCTCAACACAGAGCAGTTCCAGCTTATAAAGAGTGACACATGCAGAGCACAAAAAACCAGGGCTGCCAAAGGATCCTGAACAGAAACAAAGCCCAGGGCAGCTCAGGGAGTGGGTGGAAAACACCCCAGGAGCCACATCTGGGCTGCTCTGCTATTAGTGTGACAGCAGAAACATTCCTTCAGGGAATGTCCAAGGCCATCCCTGGCTGAAGGACAGAGCTCCCCTGGCCTGGCAGGGCAGCTCGGGGGGGTTTCAAAGCACAATTCCTGGAGCAGGGAACCATTCAGTGCCTTCACCAGTCAGTGCTCTAGGAGAAGGCCAGGGGAAGAGTTTGTGACTAAAACAGGGTAGATTTAGACTCAACATAAGGAAGAATTTTTTGTGATGAAGGTGGTGAGGCCCTGGCACAGGTTGCCCAGAGAAGCTGTGGCTGCCCCATCCCTGGAAGTGTCCAAGGCCAGGTTGGACGGGGCTTGGAGCAACCTGGGCTAGTGGAAGGTGTCCCTGCCCATGGCAGGGGGTGGGATGAGATGGCCTTTAAGGGCCCCTTCCACCCCAAACTATATGATTCTACAATTCTCTGTCTTGTCCTGTTAGCTTCCCTTGCATTAATAGGGGAGCAGGATTGGTGTCCTCTGCACCTGCCAGGGGTGAACCAGCCCAGCCTGTGCTCCTGCCAGTGACAAAACTCATAAAATGGGAAAACTCCCAGGAGGAATGACCCCCACAGTTCTGGGACCAGGAGAGCTGCTGCTGTCACTTCACTGTCATAGAACCACATAATGGGATTATGAATGGTTTGGGTTGGAAGGGACCTTAAAGCTCATCCCATTCCACCCCCTGCCACGGGCAGGGACACCTTCCACTAGCCCAGGTTGCTCCAAGCCCCGTCCAACCTGGCCTTGGACACTTCCAGGGATGGGGATCCACTCTGGGTCACCCTGGGGTTCCCCTCCTCTCTGCCCTCAGGTGGGCAAGGGAATCCCTCACCTGACCCTCTTCCCTGCCAAGTGCCAAGGGAGGGTTGTTTCCAAACCAGCTGGTCTGGACCTGAAGGATCCATCGAGGCTGAGCTTGAGGCTCCAGAGCTGTCCTGGGGTGGCAGCCCCAAGACTGAGCTGCTTTTGGACCCTCAGCCTTCAGCATCTCAGGCTGCTCCTGACCCAGCCTCGTTCACTCAGGAGACATGAAACCACTTCCAGGGAGAGTCCAGGTGACTGAGGGAACCCTGGGTGTGGTGGGGAGCAGCTCTCCCTCCCTCTGCCCAGCCAGGGTAACCTGCAACCTTCAGACATTCTCCAGGTCATAACTGAGTTCCCAAGAAGTCCCTCTACAAACTGCCTGACCCTCGTGGCTGCCAGCCCTGGCCCCTCAGCAAAGACTGGAATCCTGGGGGGTTCTATCCTGAGTAAATGTGATTTTCTGGGGAGGGTTTTAGGCATTTCTAGAGATACCTGTCTGTGATTTATGCCTGATATCCAGATACTCATCCCAACCCAGAGCCACTTGAGATCCATTTCCCCCTCACCGTGCCTGACCTTTGAAGAGGAGGTAATACTTTCCCATTATCTGGTTAAAGGCATCTTTATGTTATCATTGTATTTCTCAGTCATTTTCCTGTAACTCTCAATAAAACAGCTGAAGTTACTGGAAGAGCTGTTTTAACAATGAAAGCAGCTTCACCTTAAAACTCTTATTCAGCTTAATGAAGACCCATCTGCTGCAGTACAAAAAGCACCGAAATAATGAGCGGAAATATGTGTGGTGATCACATTCTTCACTCCCCGAGAGCAGCTGGGAGCTCCTCTGACTGTTGGGAAGGAATATAAGGAACATTTTGTGCCCTTTGGCTTGCAGTCTGTAAATAATGAGAACCAGGCAGGGCTGCTGAAAGTTTGCCCAGGCTGAGCCTCTGTGAAGAGCCACAATCACAGGTCACACCTGAGACCTGCGACAAACAGGAGGGTAGGTGGGATCTTTATGTGCATTAGGAATGTCAGCAGCTCTCTGCTGTTGGATGGGCTGCCCTCAAAGGCTTCGTGGGACATGCTGGATGAGTGGGAAGTGGCTGGAACTCAAGCAAACACCTTTTCCTGCTGAGGGTTCAGCAATCTCAGCCAAGGCTGCGGTGCTGGGAGCCAGCAGAGGAAAGGCAGCAATAAATTATCGTGTCCCTGGGTTTCCTGGGACAGTGTCTCACCTCACACATCCTCAATGCTCAACATTCCCATGGCCCCAAATGGCAGCCCGTGGGTTGGAGCTGTGCAGAAGGGATCTCACCTGTGCATTCCCACAAAACCAACTGGAAGAGCTTCAGCCCCAAAGGGAAATGAAACAACCCATCACCTGCTGTCACCAAATCCATCTGTCTCCCTCCATGCTCTTGCCATGTCTGCAGCAACTCAGCTGCATCACAGAGGTACCATTCCCTCAGGAATGTTCCTGCCTCTGTCACCTGCTGACTGTCCTGGGCAGAGCTGGGACCTGCAGGATGTCCTGGCTCTTCCCACCTAATAAATCTGTCCATCAGAGTGCACCCAGCTCTCTGCAAACCCCACATCTAAAAACGTGTTCAACACTAGGTGCCTTTGGTGGGGAAAGGGGACACTCCTGTCATTGACACAACAATTAAAGCTGGTTCCTCTAATCAGAGAGACCCAGAATGGTTTGGATTGGAAGGGACCTTAAAGATCACCCATTTCTAACCCCTTTGACAGCTCTCAGCACTTGGCAGAGGTCAGGTCAACATCAGAGTCCAGGAGACAGCAGAGGCAGATCAGGACAACCATTGACCTCCAAGGTCTCCTCTCAAGGGTAAGAGTTGCCCTTATACCGGGGAAGAGAAATAAGGAATCGCTTCATCAGACTTTCCAAAGTGGGTTTTCAGAGATCTTTCCCTGTCAACTTTGTGTCAAGGCAAGAGGGAGAGAGACAACCTGTCTGGGCACTGACTTATGAAGGGGTTTAGCTGCCCATGCCAAGAATCCAAGCATAAAGCAGGACAGGCAGGTTAAATGCCCCAAAGTGCTTTGTCTTCTGTCAGCATTAATATTCAGAATTAGGTCCTGAGAGATGTATCCTTGCAAAATATCTTTGAAATGATTGAGTCCTCCCAAGGCCCAGCTGAAAATGTCACTGGTAATGAAGAAGGAAACTTGTCACTGTCTGACCAAAACCATCAGAAAAAAGCACAACAAAATCACATTTGGCTTTAAACTTTGGCCAAGAAAGCACAAAGTTCTTCTTCAGATTTTGAATTTCCTTATGGTAAAATAGAAAGAAAAAAAACTTGATGAAAGTAGTTTTTCATTGAACTCTTGTTCTTTCACAAACCAGTTCCTTCTGAAACTCAAATTCCCAGAAAAAAAGTCCAGACTGTTTGAAGTGGACACTCACTCTCTGTCTTACAGCCTTGGGTAGAGGAAAGTTATTTGGGATTCAAAAAATGAAGATAGTTTCCATTCTCAGGCCCACAGTGATATTCTTCTTGCTGTTCTGTGAAGGGTCAGGAGTTGGATCTGATGATCCTTGTGGATCCCTTCCATTTCAGGATATTCCATGACATTCCCTCAGTGGTTTGGGCAAACCTGAGACTTGCAGCTCATGCAAGGGGGTGCAGCCCACTGGCTTTCTGGAGCATCACAAACCATTTTCCATATGAAATAACCCCAGAAAATTGTGATCCTTGGTGCATCTGAGTAGCTTTAGCTCCAAGACTTCTGCCCTGCTTTCCCTGGCCAGTTTTTGCCTTTGCACAAAGACCACTTGAGGTTTTCCTTTCCTGGTGACACAGAGCAAGGAACCTCCAGCCCAGACCCAGGGATATCTACAGATGATTCAAAGCTGGAGGGTGGTTTGCTGGAGAGTGGTTGTTTTTATGACAGACATAGCAAAACCCTTCTGAGGTGCCTTAAGATTCTCACTGCCCACATAAATCCCAACAGCCTAAATAGAAAAGCTGTGGAATCACAGAATCCCAGAATATGCTGAGTTGGAAGGGATCCACAAGGATCATCAAGTCCAACTCCTGGCCCAGACTTTCCAACATAAGCATTTGCATAATTCCTAGTTTTGTTAGCACTCAAAACTCCCTTGTTTAGTGCATTGAGTCCTGATCTGTTGGACCAACATGTTCTCAAGCTTCCCTGTACTAAGCCCTCCCCTCTCCCTGCAGTGTTGTGGGTCTGAGCTCCTCAGTGCTGCAGGACTGAGATCACACAGCAAAGGTTGTGGGATCCTGAAGGTTTCCCTTGTGCTGACACAGGGAAGATGCAGCTCACCCAAGCCTGGTGTGACATCTCTTGCCCTGCTCCCATGCCTGGAAAGCCAGTTCACTTTCCTTGCTTAAATGCACACTGGTGCCTGCTGGAAGGCAGAGAGGAGAGGGTAAAGGCATAGAATGGCAGAATCCCAGAGTCACAGAATATGGTGAGTTGGAAGGGACCCACAAGGGTCATCCAGTCCAACTCCTGGCCC